>NW_025746993.1:45000-75645 GCF_021184085.1 Oncorhynchus gorbuscha
ATAGTATGTTGGTAGCTGGATGTTATAGTATGTTGGTAGCTGGATGTTATAGTATGTTGGTAGCTGGATGTTATAGTATGTTGGTAGCTGGATGTTATAGTATGTTGGTACAGCTGGATGTTATAGTGTGTTGGTACAGCTGGATGTTATAGTATTTGGTAGCTGGATGTTATAGTATGTTGGTAGCTGGATGTTATAGTATGTTGGTAGCTGGATGTTATAGTATGTTGGTAGATGGATGTTATAGTATGTTGGTAGCTGGATGTTATAGTATGTTGGTACAGCTGGATGTTATAGTGTGTTGGTACAGCTGGATGTTATAGTATGTTGGTACAGCTGGATGTTATAGTGTGTTGGTAGCTGGATGTTATAGTATGTTGGTACAGCTGGATGTTATAGTGTGTTGGTAGCTGGATGTTATAGTATGTTGGTAGCTGGATGTTATAGTATGTTGGTAGCTGGATGTTATAGTATGTTGGTACAGCTGGATGTTCTAGTGTGTTGGTTCAGCTGGATGTTATAGTATGTTGGTAGCTGGATGTTATAGTATGTTGGTACAGCTGGATGTTATAGTATGTTGATACAGCTGGATGTTATAGTGTGTTGGTAGCTGGATGCTATAGTGTGTTGGTAGCTGGATGTTATAGTATGTTGGTAGCTGGATGTTATAGTATGTTGGTAGCTGGATGTTATAGTATGTTGGTACAGCTGGATGTTCTAGTGTGTTGGTTCAGCTGGATGTTATAGTATGTTGGTAGCTGGATGTTATAGTATGTTGGTACAGCTGGATGTTATAGTATGTTGGTACAGCTGGATGTTATAGTATGTTGATACAGCTGGATGTTATAGTATGTTGGTAGCTGGATGTTATAGTATGTTGGTAGCTGGATGTTATAGTGTGTTGATAGTATGTTGGTACAGCTGGATGTTATAGTATGTTGATACAGCTGGATGTTATAGTATGTTGGTAGCTGGATGTTATAGTATGTTGGTAGCTGGATGTTATAGTATGTTGGTAGCTGGATGTTATAGTATGTTGGTAGCTGGATGTTATAGTATGTTGGTAGCTGGATGTTATAGTATGTTGGTAGCTGGATGTTATAGTATGTTGGTAGCTGGATGTTATAGTATGTTGGTAGCTGGATGTTATAGTATGTTGGTAGCTGGATGTTATAGTATGTTGGTAGCTGGATGTTATAGTATGTTGGTAGCTGGATGTTATAGTATGTTGGTAGCTGGATGTTATAGTATGTTGGTAGCTGGATGTTATAGTATGTTGGTAGCTGGATGTTATAGTATGTTGGTAGCTGGATGTTATAGTGTGTTGGTAGCTGGATGTTATAGCATGTTGGTACAGCTGGATGTTATAGTATGTTGGTAGCTGGATGTTATAGTGTGTTGATACAGCTGGATGTTATAGTATGTTGGTAGCTGGATGTTATAGTATGTTGGTACAGCTGGATGTTATAGTATGTTGGTACAGCTGGATGTTATAGTATGTTGGTAGCTGGATGTTATAGTATTTTGGTAGCTGGATGTTATAGTATGTTGGTAGCTGGATGCTGTAGTGTGTTGGTAGCTGGATGTTATAGTGTGTTGGTAGCTGGATGTTATAGTATGTTGGTACAGCTGGATGTTATAGTATGTTGGTAGCTGGATGTTATAGTATGTTGGTAGCTGGATGTTATAGTGTGTTGGTAGCTGGATGTTATAGTATGTTGGTAGCTGGATGTTATAGTATGTTGGTAGCTGGATGTTATAGTATGTTGGTAGCTGGATGTTATAGTATGTTGGTAGCTGGATGTTATAGTATGTTGGTAGCTGGATGTTATAGTGTGTTGGTAGCTGGATGTTATAGTGTGTTGGTAGCTGGATGTTATAGTATGTTGGTACAGCTGGATGTTATAGTATGTTGGTAGCTGGATGTTATAGTATGTTGGTAGCTGGATGTTATAGTATGTTGGTAGCTGGATGTTATAGTATGTTGGTAGCTGGATGTTATAGTATGTTGGTAGCTGGATGTTATAGTATGTTGGTAGCTGGATGTTATAGTGTGTTGGTAGCTGGATGTTATAGTATGTTGGTAGCTGGATGTTATAGTATGTTGGTAGCTGGATGTTATAGTGTGTGTTGGTAGCTGGATGTTATAGTATGTTGGTAGCTGGATGTTGGGAGGTGGCTTGGTGGTTGGATGTTATAGTATGTTGGTACAGCTGGAGAAGGGAAGTGGCTTGGTGGTTGGGTGTTATAGTATGTTGGTACAGCTGGAGAAGGGAAGTGGCTTGGTGGTTGGGTGTTATAGTGTATTGGTACAGCTGGAGAAGGGAAGTGGCTTGGTGGTTGGGTGTTATAGTATGTTGGTACAGCTGGAGAAGGGAAGTGGCTTGGTGGTTGGGTGTTATAGTGTATTGGTACAGCTGGAGAAGGGAAGTGGCTTGGTGGTTGGGTGTTATAGTGTATTGGTACAGCTGGAGAAGGGAAGTGGCTTGGTGGTTGGGTGTTATAGTATGTTGGTACAGCTGGAGAAGGGAAGTGGCTTGGTGGTTGGGTGTTATAGTATGTTGGTACAGCTGGAGAAGGGAAGTGGCTTGGTGTTTGGGTGTTATAGTATGTTGGTACAGCTGGAGAAGGGAAGTGGCTTGGTGGTTGGGTGTTATAGTATGTTGGTACAGCTGGAGAAGGTGGTTGGGTGTTTGGTGGTTGGGTGTTATAGTATGTTGGTACAGCTGGAGAAGGGAAGTGTTGGGAGTATGTTGTGGCTTGAGTGGTTGGGTGTTATAGTATGTTGGTACAGCTGGAGAAGGGAAGTGGCTTGGTGGTTGGGTGTTATAGTATGTTGGTACAGCTGGAGAAGGGAAGTGGCTTGGTGGTTGGGTGTTATAGTATGTTGGTACAGCTGGAGAAGGGAAGTGGCTTGGTGGTTGGGTGTTATAGTATGTTGGTACAGCTGGAGAAGGGAAGTGGCTTGGTGGTTGGGTGTTATAGTGTATTGGTACAGCTGGAGAAGGGAAGTGGCTTGGTGTTTGGGTGTTATAGTGTGTTGGTACAGCTGGAGAAGGGAAGTGGCTTGGTGGTTGGGTGTTATAGTATGTTGGTACAGCTGGAGAAGGGAAGTGGCTTGGTGGTTGGGTGTTATAGTATGTTGGTACAGCTGGAGAAGGGAAGTGGCTTGGTGGTTGGGTGTTATAGTATGTTGGTACAGCTGGAGAAGGGAAGTGGCTTGGTGGTTGGGTGTTATAGTATGTTGGTACAGCTGGAGAAGGGAAGTGGCTTGGTGTTTGGGTGTTATAGTGTGTTGGTACAGCTGGAGAAGGGAAGTGGCTTGGTGGTTGGGTGTTATAGTATGTTGGTAGCTGGATGTTGGGAGGTGGCTTGGTGGTTGGGTGTTATAGTATGTTGGTACAGCTGGAGAAGGGAAGTGGCTTGGTGGTTGGGTGTTATAGTATGTTGGTACAGCTGGAGAAGGGAAGTGGCTTGGTGGTTGGGTGTTATAGTATGTTGGTACAGCTGGAGAAGGGAAGTGGCTTGGTGGTTGGGTGTTATAGTATGTTGGTACAGCTGGAGAAGGGAAGTGGCTTGGTGGTTGGGTGTTATAGTGTATTGGTACAGCTGGAGAAGGGAAGTGGCTTGGTGTTTGGGTGTTATAGTGTGTTGGTACAGCTGGAGAAGGGAAGTGGCTTGGTGGTTGGGTGTTGTGTTGTGTGATGTGTCGTGTTGAAGCTGTATTAGGAGCAGACAGGCAGCCTAGAGGAATACCGAGCATCACACAGTATAGGAATAACAGGAACAACAGACCTATTCTGCCATTATGTAGTAGAATATATGACAGGATGTTTACATCTCTCCTGTGTGTGTACCTGCACGCGTCCAAGTGACAAACATCTGTACTGAATGTCCATTTCAATGTTGGGCCTGTTTTCTGTGGAACTAGGGGTCGTCTAAGAGAGGGGGGGCCAAGAGAGAAAGAGAACACTTTGAGGTAGGCTATCAACAGAGGAACACTTTATCTTGTTGTCACACACCACACACACACACACACACACACACACACACACACACACACACACACACACACACACACACACACACACACACACACACACACACACACACACACAAATGCAATGCCCACAGACCTCACCCCACCCCTGAGTCAAGTCCCAGGTCCATCCCCTCCTCCTTTTATCATTCTGTCCGTTCATTCAGAGTGTCTCTGAGACAAACAGCAGACTGAGAACATCAGCAGTGGTCCATGGCTGACTGACTGGCTGACAGCTCCTGGTCTTTCCTCAGACTAATGCCTTGTCTCTGCCAGACAGTCACATAGGCCCATGGTTTAATATTCTCCTCTGCTCTGTCTGCCTGCCACTCTCAGGACAGGGCAGTAGCCAGTCAATCAATAGGCAGAGAGAGAGTCAATTGCTGATGTTTGTGAGGGAATGTCTGTCTGTCATTCAAGGAGTCTGTGACTCATCCAATCTAATGCTCTGTGGACTATTTCTCAAGAAAAATGACTGGCTGGAATTGAAGGTGACCTTGCCGGTCAGGCAGCTTGAGTGGGGTCATCGGTTTTGGGGTCATCCCTGTGGGGTCAGAATCTCCCTGCATGGTTTTGGTCATTGTAGCTCACCTATTGGTGATTGTATGGTCATTGTGTTATCCCTGTGTGGTCATTGTAGCTCACCTCTTGGTCAGACAGGTCTCCCTGCAGTAGACTGACTGTGGTGTCTGTCTGGTCATTGTAGCTCACCTATTGGTCAGACAGGTCTCCCTGCAGTAGACTGAGTGTGGTGTCGTCTGGTCATTGGTCATCTGTAGACTGCTGTCTGGTCACCTCTCGGTCAGACAGGTCTCCCTGCAGTAGACTGAGTGTGGTGTCTGTCTGTCTGGTCATTGTAGCTCACCAGTAGACTGAGTGTGGTCAGACAGGTCTCCCTGCAGTAGACTGAGTGTGGTGTCTGTCTGGTCATTGTAGCTCACCTCTCGGTCAGACAGGTCTCCCTGCAGTAGACTGAGTGTGGTGTCTGTCTGGTCATTGTAGCTCACCTCTCGGTCAGACAGGTCTCCCTGCAGTAGACTGAGTGTGGTGTCTGTCTGGTCATTGTAGCTCACCTCTCGGTCAGACAGGTCTCCCTGCAGTAGACTGAGTTTCTCTCTGAGTTCCTTCAGTTCTTTCTTGTTGGACTCGATGTCTTCTGTCTTCTCTCTGTCGTCTCTGTCTCTCTGCTCCTTCAGACGCTCAATGATACGCTCCTACAGAGAGGGTCAGAGGGTTAATTCACACATGGAGACACATACTCACCTGTAGAGGAATGGGTAGTTAGAGGTCAGGGCCTCCTGTGGCGCGGTGGTTTAAGACACTGCATCACAGTGATAGCTCTGCTACTAGAGATCCTGGGTTAGAGTCCAGGCTCTGTTGCAACCGGCTGCGACCGGGAGACACATGGGGCGGCGCACAATTGGCCCAGCGACTGGGTTAGGGAGGGTTTAGCGCGTCTTAGGGAGGTTTAGCCCAGCGTCGTCCGGGTTAGGGGGGGTTAGGGTCGTCCGGGTTAGGGCGTTTAGCCCAGCGTCGCCCAGCCGGGTTAGGGGACCGGGTTAGGGAGGGTTTAGCCCAGCGTCGTCCGGGTTAGGGGAGGGTTTAGCCCAGCGTTGTCCGGGTTAGGGGAGGTTTGGGTTAGGGAGGTTTGGCCCAGCGTTGTCCAGGTTAGGGGAGGGTTTGGCCCAGCGTTGTCCGGGTTAGGGGGTTTGGCCCAGGGTTTAGCCCAGCGTTGTCCGGGTTAGGGGAGGGTTTGGCCCAGCGTTGTCCGGGTTAGGGGAGGCCGACGTTGTCCGGGTTGTTCTTGTCCCATCGGACACGTTGTCCGGGTTAGGTGGGCCGCCCTGCCTAAGAGTTCATCTTCTATTGACAACAGGGTCTGAATGTTGATTTGAGTGCCATTACAACTGGCCTGGAAAATAATCTTGTGGAAATTACTATAATTTAATGGCTATTATTACATCATATTAAATAATAACCACTTTAGGTTTAATAATAAGTATGTTTTTCGTCATTCATCACCTCACACACAGTCCATCAAAGTTTAACAGGCGCTTGAACTTACTACACCGACTAAATCACAAGCTCAGTAACATTTAATAGTGTAGCTCACACTCCTTATATCACAACTAGAACAGTGTCTGACAGAGTGTTCAACCTTCACAGCCAATCAGAACAACACACACCACGTACTGGAAGACCAACGGTTGGCTCTGTTCATCTCACACCTGTGTGTTTGTGTGTCAACCTCAACCTCGCTCTGCATCGCAGCAAGGCCTTTAACACAACATTGTGTTTTCAGAAACTGTGAATTCACTTAGAACTCCTCTATTAAAACACTCTGAAATGAATCAGGTCTAATTCTGGTGCATTCAGCTAGAGGCACTCAGAGGTGAACACCATTCCATTATAATATGAGGGAGAGGGAGAGAGAGAGAGATAGAGAGGGGGGAGGAGAGGGAGAGAGAGAGAGAGAGAGAGAGAGAGAGGGGGGGGAGAGGCAGAGAGAGAGGGGGGTGGGAGGGAGAGAGAGAGAGAGAGAGGGAGGGAGAGAGAGAGAGAGAGAGAGAGAGAGGGAGAGGGAGAGAGAGGAGAGGGAAAGAGGGAGAGAGAGGAGAGGGAAAGAGAGAGAGAGAGAGAGAGGGAGAAAGTAGAGAGCGAAAGAGAGAGAGAGAGATCAAATTCGAAAGAAAGATATTGTGCTTTGCTTGCCTCGGAGCAGTTTCACAACCTGGCCGGCCAAAACTCACACACCAAGCACCATCCAGACACACTGAGCACCATCCTGACACACAGAGCACTATCCTGACACACCAAGCACCATCCTGACACACCAAGCACCATCCTAACACACCAAGCACCATCCTGACACACCAAGCACCATCCTGACACACCAAGCACCATCCTGACACACCAAGCACCATCCTGACACACCAAGCACCATCATCACACACCAAGCACCATCCTCACACACCAAGCACCATCCTGACACACCAAGCACCATCCTGACACACACCATCCTGACACACAAGCACCATCCTGACACACCAAGCACCATCCTGACACACCAAGCACCATCCTGACACACCAAGCACCATCCTGACACACCAAGCACCATCCTGACACCAAGCACCATCCTGACACACCAAGCACCATCCTGACACACCAAGCACCATCCTGATTCACACAAGCACCATCCTGACACACCAAGCACCATCCTGACACACCAAGCACCATCCTGACACACCACACCATCCTGACACACCAAGCACCATCCTCACACACCAAGCACCATCCTGAACACACCAAGCACCATCCTGACACACCAAGCACCATCCTAACACACCGAGCACCATCCTGAACACACCATCCTGACACACCAGCACCATCCTGACACACCGAAGCACCATCCTGACACACCAAGCACCATCCTCACACACCAAGCACCATCCTCACCATCACCAAGCACCATCCTGACACACCAAGCACCATCCTCACACACCGAGCACCATCCTGACAACACACCATCCTGAGCACCATCCTGACCATCCTGACACACCAAGAGCACACCATCCTGACACACCAAGCACCATCCTGACACACCAACCATCCTGACACACCTAGCACCATCCTGACACACCAAGCACCATCCTGACACACCAAGCACCATCCTCACACACCAAGCACCATCCTGACACACCAAGCATCATCCTGACACACCTAGCACCATCCTGACACACCAAGCACCATCCTGACACACCAAGCACCATCCTGACACACCAAGCACCATCCTCACACACCAAGCACCATCCTGACACACACCATCCTCACAGCACCATCCTGACACACGAGCACCATCCTCACACACCAAGCACCATCCTCACACACCAAGCACCATCCTGACACACCAAGCACCATCCTGACACACCAAGCACCATCCTGACACACCATCCTGAGCACCATCCTAACACACCAAGCACCATCCTGACACACCAAGCACCATCCTGACACACCAAGCACCATCCTGACACACCAAGCACCATCCTGACACACCAAGCACCATCCTGACACACCAAGCACCATCCTGACACACCAAGCACCATCCTGACACACACCAAGCACCATCCTAACACACCAAGCACCATCCTGACACACCAAGCACCATCCTCACACACACACCAGCACCATCCTGACACACCAAGCACCATCCTGACACACCAAGCACCATCCTCACACACCAAGCACCAACCTCACACACCAAGCACCATCCTGACACACAAGCACTCACCATCCTCACACACCAGCACCATCCTCACACACCGAGCACCATCCTGACACACCAACACCCTGAGCACCATCCTGACACACTGAGCACCATCCTGACACACAGAGCACCATCCTCACACACCAAGCATCCTGACACACCTAGCACCATCCTGACACACCAAGCACCATCCTGACACACCAAGCACCATGCTGACACACATAGCACCATCCTGACACACGAGCACCATCCTCACACACCAAACACCATCCTGACACACCAAGCACCATCCTGACACACACCAAGCACCATCCTGACACACCAAGCACCATCCTAACACACCAAGCACCATCCTGACACACCAAGCACCATCCTGACACACACCAAGCACCATCCTGACACACACCAAGCACCATCCTGACACACCAAGCACCATCCTGACACACCAATCCTGACACACCAAGCACCATCCTGACACACCAAGCACCATCCTCACACACCGAGCACCATCCTGACACACCGAGCACCATCCTGACACACCAAGCACCATCCTGACATCCTGACACACCAAGCACCATCCCGACACACCAAGCACCATCCTGACACACACCATCCTGACACACCAAGCACCATCCTGACACACCAAGCACCATCCTCACACACCAAGCACCATCCTGACACACCAAGCACCATCCTGACACACCAGCACCATCCTGACACACCAAGCACCATCCTCACACACCAAGCACCATCCTGACCATCCTGAGCACCATCCTGACACACCAAGCACCATCCTGACACACCAAGCACCATCCTGACACACCAAGCACCATCCTGACACACCAAGCACCATCCTGACACACCAAGCACCATCCTGACACACCAAGCACCATCCTGACACACCAAGCACCATCCTGACACACCAAGCACCATCCTGACACACCAAGCACCATCCTGACACACCAAGCACCATCATTTACATTTACATTTACATTTAAGTCAAGCACCATCCTGACACACCAAGCACCATCCTCACACACCAAGCACCATCCTGACACACACCAAGCACCATCACCATCCTGACACACCAAGCACCATCCTGACACACCAAGCACCATCCTGACACACCAAGCACCATCCTGACACACCAAGCACCATCCTGACACACACCAAGCACCATCCTGACACACCAAGCACCATCCTGACACACCAAGCACCATCCTGACACACCAAGCACCATCCTGACACACCAAGCACCATCCTGACACACCAAGCACCATCCTGACACACCAAGCACCATCCTGACACACCAAGCACCATCCTGACACACCAAGCACCATCCTCACACACCAAGCACCATCCTGACACACCAAGCACCATCCTCACACACCAAGCACCATCCTGACACACCAAGCACCATCCTCACACACCAAGCACCATCCTGACACACCAAGCACCATCCTGACACACCAAGCACCATCCTGACACACCAAGCACCATCCTGACACACCAAGCACCATCCTGACACCATCCTGACACACCAAGCACCATCCTGACACACACCAAGCACCATCCTGACACACCAAGCACCATCCTAACACACCAAGCACCATCCTGACACACCAAGCACCATCCTGACACACCAAGCACCATCCTGACACACCAAGCACCATCCTGACACACCAAGCACCATCCTAACACACCAAGCACCATCCTGACACACCAAGCACCATCCTGACACACCAAGCACCATCCTGACACACACCAAGCACCATCCTGACACACCAAGCACCATCCTGACACACCAAGCACCATCCTGACACAGCACCATCCTGACACACCAAGCACCATCCTGACACACCAAGCACCATCCTGACACACCAAGCACCATCCTGACACACCAAGCACCATCCTGACACACCAAGCACCATCCTGACACACCAAGCACCATCCTGACACACCAAGCACCATCGGCCTATCCCGGCCAAACCGTCCCTAACCTGGACGGCCTATCCCGGCCAAACCCTCCCTAACCTGGACTGCCTATCCCGGCCAAACCCTCCCTAACCTGGACGGCCTATCCCGGCCAAACCCTCCCTAACCTGGACGGCCTTTCCCGCCCAAACCCTCCCTACCTGGACGGCCTTTCCCGCCCAAACCCTCCCTAACCTGGACCAATTGTGCGCCACCCTATGGGACTCCCAATCACGGCCGGTTGTGATACAGCCCGGGATCGAACCAATGTCTGTAGTGACGCCTCTAACACTGAGATGCAGTGCCTTAGACCGCTGTGCCACTCGGGAGCCCCAAAGCTCATGTGTGTGTTTCTATAATATATACCTTCTCAGCCAGTGCTTCCTCCAGGGTGGTGAGAGCTGTGTCAGTGTTGGAGGTGTCTGTCTGGAGAGACCTGACTCTGTCCTTCAGACTACTCATCTGTTTCTCCTTGTCTCTCAGCTGCTCCTGCAGATTCTCAATCTGAAGAGAGGGAGAGAGAGGAAAGGAGGGAGGAAGGGAAGGAGGAGGGGGGGTGAAGGGAGGGGGAGGCAAACGGGAGGGAGGAGAAGAGAGAGGGAGGGAAGGAAGGAAGGAGGGGAGGAAGGAGAGAGAGGAAAGGAGGGAGGAAGGGAAGGAGGAGGGGGGTGAAGGGAGGCCATCCTGACACACCATCCTGACACACTAGAGGCAAACGGGAGGGAGGGAAGGAAGGAGGGGAGGAAGGAGAGAGAGGAGGGAGGGGGAATGGATGAGGGAGAGAGAGAGAGAGAGAGAGAGAGAGAGAGAGAGAGAGAGAGAGAGAGGGGGGGGAAGGGAGGGGGAACGGATGAGGGACAGAGAGAGAGCATTGTGAGTCAGCAGAAAACACACACATAAGATCTTGCTTGAGACACACACACACACACACACACACACACACACACACACACACACACACACACACACACACACACACACACACACACACACACACACACACACACACACACACACACACACACACACAGGACAAACAAAGACAGAAAAGCATGTGTTCAATGTAGAATGAACAAACTGAACAGAACACAACACAATAGAACACAACAAAAACAGAACAGACAGAACACAACACAACAGAACAGACAGAACACAACACAACAGAACAGACAGAACACAACAGACAGAACACAACACAACACAACAGACAGAACACAACACAACACAACAGACAGAACACAACACAACACAACAGACAGAACACAACAGACAGAACACAACACAACACAACAGACAGAACACAACAGACAGAACACAACAGACAGAACACAACAGACAGAACACAACACAACAGACAGAACACAACAGACAGAACACAACAGACAGAACACAACAGACAGAACACAACAGACAGAACACAACAGATTCAGAACACAACACAGAGACAGAACACAACAGACAGAACACAACAGACAGAACACAACAGTGAACAGACAGAACACAACAGGCACAAAAACAGACAGAACACAACACAACAGAACACAACACAACAGACAGAACACAACAGACAAAACACAACACAACAGACAGAACACAACACAACACAACAGACAGAACACAACAGACAGAACACAACACAACAGACAGAACACAACACAACAGACAGAACACAACACAACAGACAGAACACAACAGACAGAACACAACACAACAGACAGAACACAACACAACAGACAGAACACAACAGACAGAACACAACAGACAGAACACAACAGCAACAGTTTTTCCAGAGAACACACTGTGGCCATTCAGATTTTCCAGCGCAGAGCGATGTTTCCTGAATAGCTTTGCAAAGGGAATGTATATTACTGGAAACTGTCAACGTTTAACAGTGAACTGGATAAATTATTTCCACAAAAAAATGAGGGGTGAATAAACCAGTGTTTAATTTGTATTGTCAACTTTTCTTATCTGGCTGTGAAAGGTGGCTTCAGTACCTGGAGCTGAGAGGTTGATAAATGGCATGGGTATGTAAGAGAGCTCACACACACACACACACACACACACACACACACACACACACACACACACACACACACACACACACACACACACACACACACACACACACACACACACACACACACACACACACACACACACACACACACACACACACACACACACACACACACACACACACACACACCTCAATGAAGAGACTGTCTGTTTCTTTCTCCTATTTCACATTTAATTAAACACAGACTGATTTGATTAATACCTGCAATATTCTGTCTATCGCGTTTGACATAAACTGGTGTCAATATATCACCTCATGTATAAATGTGAATGTCCTCCCCCCTCTCTTTCCCTCTCCCATTCTCTCTCTCCTCTCTTTCCCTTTCCCATTCTCTCTCTCCCTCCCCTCTCTTTTCCTCTCCCATTCTCTCTCTCCCTCCCCTCTCTTTCCCTCTCCCATTCTCTCTCCCATTCCCTCCCCATCTCTTTCTCCCATTCTCTCTCCCTCCCCTCTCTTTCCTCTCCCATTCTCTCTCTCCCATTCTCCCCCTCTCCCTCTTTCCCTCTCCCATCCTCTCTCTCCTCTCTTTCCCTTTCCCATTCTCTCTCTCCCTCCCCTCTCTTTTCCTCTCCCATTCTCTCTCTCCCTCCCCTCTCTTTCCCTCTCCCATTCTCTCTCTCCCTCCCCTCTCTTTTCACTCTCCCATTCTCTCTCTCCCATTCTCTCTCTCCCATTCTCCCTCCCTCTCTTTCCCTCTCCCATCCTCCCTCTCCTCTCTTTCCCTCTCCCATTCTCTCTCTCCCTCTCCTCTCTTTCCCTCTCCCATTCTCTCTCCCTCCCCTCTCTTTCCCTCTCCCATTCTCTCTCTCCCATTCTCTCTCTCCCTCCCCTCTCTTTCCCTCTCCCTCCCCTCTCTTTCCCTCTCCCATTCTCTCTCTCCCTCCCCTCTCTTTCCCTCTCCCATTCTCTCTCCCTCCCCTCTCTTTCCCTCTCCCATTCTCTCTCCCTCCCCTCTCTTTCCCTCTCCCATTCTCTCTCTCCCCATTCTCTCTCTCCATCTCTCTCTTTCCCTCTCCCTCCCCTCTCTTTCCCTCTCCCATTCTCTCTCTCCCTCCCCTCTCTTTCCCTCTCCCATTCTCTCTCCCTCCCCTCTCTTTCCCTCTCCCATTCTCTCTCCCTCCTCTCTCTTTCCCTTTCCCATTCTCTCTCTCCCTCCCCTCTCTTTCCCTCTCCCATTCTCTCCCTCTCCCATTCTCTCTCTCCCTCCCCTCTCTTTCCCTCTCCCATTCTCTCTCTCCTCTCCCCCATCTCTTTTCCCTCTCCATTCTCTCTCTCCCATTCTCTCTCTCCCTCTCCTCTCTTTCCCTTCTTCTCCCATTCTCTCTCTCCCTCCCCTCTCTCTCCCATCCCTCTCTCTCCCATTCTCTCTCTCTTCCTCCCATTTCTTTCTCTCTCCCATTCTCTCTCTCCCATTCTCTCTCTCTCATTCTCTCTCTCCAATTCTCTCTCTCCCATTCTCTCTCTCCCTCCCCTCTCTTTCCCTCTCCCATTCTCTCTCTCCCTCCCCTCTCTTTCCCTCTCCCATTCTCTCTCTCCCATTCTCTCTCTCCCTCCCCTCTCTTTCCCTCTTCCATTCTCTCTCTCCCTCCCCTCTCTTTCCCATTCTCTCTCTCCCATTCTCTCTCTCCCATTCTCTCTCTCCCCATTCTCTCTCTCCCATTCTCCCATCTCTCTCCCATTCTCTCCCATTCTCTCTCTCCCATTCTCTCTCCCATTCTCTCCTCCCCTTTCTTTCTCTCTCCCATTCTCTCTCTCCCATTCTCTCTCTCCCTTTCTCTCTCTCCCATTCTCTCTCTCCCATTCTCTCTCTCCCATTCTCTCTCTCCCCCTTCTCTCTCTCCCATTCTCTCTCTCCCATTCTCTCTCTCCCATTCTCTCTCTCCCATTCTCTCTCTCCCATTCTCTCTCTCCCATTCTCTCTCTCCCATTCTCTCTCTCCCCCCTCTCTTTCCCTCTCCCATTCTCTCTCTCCCATTCTCTCTCTCCCATTCTCTCTCTCCCATTCTCTCTCTCCCATTCTCTCTCTCCCATTCTCTCTCTCCCTCTCCCATTCTCTCTCTCTTTCCCTCTCCCATTCTCTCTCTCCCATTCTCTCTCTCCCATTCTCTCTCTCCCATTCTCTCTCTCCCATTCTCTCTCTCCCATTCTCTCTCTCCCATTCTCTCTCTCCCATTCTCTCTCTCCCATTCTCTCTCTCCCATTCTCTCTCTCCCATTCTCTCTCTCCCATTCTCTCTCTTTCCCTCTCCCATCTCCCCCCTCTCTTTCCCTCTCCCATTCTCTCTCTCCCATTCTCCCTCTCCCATTCTCTCTCTCCCCCCTCTCTCTCTCCCATTCTCTCTCTCCCATTCTCTCTCTCCCATTCTCTCTCTCCCCCTCTCTTTCCCTCTCCCATTCTCTCTCTCCCATTCTCTCTCTCCCATTCTCTCTCTCCCATTCTCTCTCTCCCATTCTCTCTCTCCCATTCTCTCTCTCCCCCCTCTCTTTCCCTCTCCCATTCTCTCTCTCCCATTCTCTCTCTCCCATTCTCTCTCTCCCATTCTCTCTCTCCCATTCTCTCTCTCCCATTCTCTCTCTCCCCCCTCTCTTTCCTCTCTCCCATTCTCTCTCTCCCATTCTCTCTCTCCCATTCTCTCTCTCCCATTCTCTCTCTCCCATTCTCTCTCTCCCCCTCTCTTTCCCTCTCCCATTCTCTCTCTCCCATTCTCTCTCTCCCATTCTCTCTCTCCCATTCTCTCTCTCCCTCTCCCATTCTCTCTCTCCCATTCTCTCTCTCCCCCCTCTCTTTCCCTCTCCCATTCTCTCTCTCCCATTCTCTCTCTCCCATTCTCTCTCTCCCATTCTCTCTCTCCCATTCTCTCTCTCCCATTCTCTCTCTCTCTCCCCTCTCTTTCCCTCTCCCATTCTCTCTCTCCCATTCTCTCTCTCCCATTCTCTCTCTCCCATTCTCTCTCTCCCATTCTCTCTCTCCCTCCCCTCTCTTTCTCTCTCCCATTCTCTCTCTCCCATTCTCTCTCTCCCATTCTCTCTCTCCCATTCTCTCTCTCCCATTCTCTCTCTCCCATTCTCTCTCTCCCCCCTCTCTTTCCCTCTCCCATTCTCTCTCTCCCATTCTCTCTCTCCCATTCTCTCTCTCCCATTCTCTCTCTCCCCCCTCTCTTTCCCTCTCCCATTCTCTCTCTCCCATTCTCTCTCTCCCATTCTCTCTCTCCCATTCTCTCTCTCCCATTCTCTCTCTCCCATTCTCTCTCTCCCATTCTCTCTCTCCCATTCTCTCTCTCCCCTTTCTCTCCCATTCTCTCTCTCCCATTCTCTCTCTCCCATTCTCTCTCTCCCATTCTCTCTCTCCCATTCTCTCTCTCCCCTTTCTCTCTCTCCCATTCTCTCTCTCCCATTCTCTCTCTCCCATTCTCTCTCTCCCCCTCCTCTCTTTCCCTTTCCCATTCTCTCTCTCCCATTCTCTCTCTCCCATTCTCTCTCTCCCATTCTCTCTCTCCCATTCTCTCTCTCCCCCATTCTCTCTCCCTCCCCCCATCTCTTTCCTCTCTCCCATTCTCTCTCTCCCATTCTCTCTTCTCCCATTCTCTCTCTCCCATTCTCTCTCTCCCCCATCTCTTTTCCCTCTCCCATTCTCTCTCTCCCATTCTCTCTCTCCCATTCTCTCTCTCCCATTCTCTCTCTCCCATTCTCTCTCTCCCATTCTCTCTCTCCCCCATTCTCCCTCTCCCATTCTCTCTCTCTCCCATTCTCTCTCTCCCATTCTCTCTCTCCCATTCTCTCTCTCCCATTCTCTCTCTCCCATTCTCTCTCTCTCCCCCTCTCTTTCCCTCTCCCATTCTCTCTCTCCCATTCTCTCTCTCCCATTCTCTCTCTCCCATTCTCTCTCTCCCATTCTCTCTCTCCCCCTCTCTCTTTCCTCTCTCCCATTCTCTCTCTCCCATTCTCTCTCTCCCCCTCTCTTTCCCTCTCCCATTCTCTCTCTCCCATTCTCTCTCTCCCATTCTCTCTCTCCCATTCTCTCTCTCTCTTTCTCTCCCATTCTCTCTCTCCCCCTTCTCTCTCTCCCATTCTCTCTCTCTCTCTCCCTTCTCTCTCTCCCATTCTCTCTCTCCCATTCTCCCATTCTCTCTCTCCCTCTCTCTTTCTCTCTCCCATTCTCTCTCTCCCATTCTCTCTCTCCCATTCTCTCTCTCCCATTCTCTCTCTCCCATTCTCTCTCTCCCCCCCATCTCTCTTCCCTCTCCCATTCTCTCTCTCTCTCCCATTCTCTCTCTCCCCCTCTCTTTCCCATTCCTCTCCCATTCTCTCTCTCCCATTCTCTCTCTCCCATTCTCTCTCTCCCATTCTCTCTCTCCCCCTCTCTTTCCCTCTCCCCATTCTCTCTCTCCCATTCTCTCTCCCCATTCTCTCTCTCCCATTCTCTCTCTCCCATTCTCTCTCTCCCATTCTCTCTCTCCCCCCCTCTCTTTCTTCCCTCTCCCATTCTCTCTCTCCCATTCTCTCTCTCTCCCATTCTCTCTCTCCCATTCTCTCTCTCCCCCCCTCTCTTTCCCTCTCCCATTCTCTCTCTCCCCCCTTCTCCTCTCCCATTCTCTCTCTCCCCCCTTCTCTCTCTCCCATTCTCTCTCTCCCCCCCCCTCTCTTTCCCTCTCCCATTCTCTCTCTCCCATTCTCTCTCTCCCATTCTCTCTCTCCCATTCTCTCTCTCCCATTCTCTCTCTCCCATTCTCTCTCTCCCCCTCTCTTTCCCTCTCCCATTCTCTCTCTCCCATTCTCTCTCTCCCATTCTCTCTCTCCCATTCTCCCATCTCTCCCATTCTCTCTCTCCCCCTCTCTTTCCCTCTCCCATTCTCTCTCTCCCATTCTCTCTCTCCCATTCTCTCTCTCCCATTCTCTCTCTCCCATTCTCTCTCTCCCCCTCTCTTTCCCTCTCCCATTCTCTCTCTCTCCCATTCTCTCTCTCCCCATTCTCTCCCATTCTCTCTCCCATTCTCTCTCTCCCATTCTCTCTCTCCCATTCTCTCTCTCTCCCATTCTCTCCCATTCTCTCTCTCCCCCCTCTCTTTCCCTCTCCCATTCTCTCTCTCCCATTCTCTCTCTCCCATTCTCTCTCTCCCATTCTCTCTCTCCCATTCTCTCTCTCCCCCCTCTCTTTCCCTCTCCCATTCTCTCTCTCCCCCCTCTCTTTCTCTCTCCCATTCTCTCTCTCCCATTCTCTCTCTCCCATTCTCTCTCTCCCATTCTCTCTCTCCCATTCTCTCTCTCCCCCTCTCTTTCCCTCTCCCATTCTCTCTCTCCCCCCCCTTCTCCTCTCCCATTCTCTCTCTCCCATTCTCTCTCCCTCCCCATTCTCTCTCTCTCCCATTCTCTCTCTCCCATTCTCTCTCTCCCCCTTCTCTCCCTCTCCCATTCTCTCTCTCCCCCTCTCTTTCCCTCTCCCATTCTCTCTCTCCCCCCTTCTCTCTCTCCCATTCTCTCTCTCCCATTCTCTCTCTCCCATTCTCTCTCTTTCCCTTCTCTCTCTCCCCCCTCTCTTTCCCTCTCCCATTCTCTCTCTCCCCCCTCTCTCCTCTCCCATTCTCTCTCTCCCCCCTCTCTTTCCCTCTCCCATTCTCTCTCTCTCCCATTCTCCCATTCTCTCTCTCCCATTCTCTCTCTCCCCCCCTCTCTCTCCCATTCTCTCTCTCCCATTCTCTCTCTCCCCCTCTCTTTCCCTCTCCCATTCTCTCTCTCCCCCCTCTCTCTCTCCCATTCTCTCTCTCCCCCTCTCTCTCTCCCATTCTCTCTCTCCCCCTCTCTTTCCCTCTCCCATTCTCTCTCTCCCATTCTCTCCCTCTCCCATTCTCTCTCTCCCATTCTCTCTCTCCCATTCTCTCTCTCCCCCTCTCTTTCCCTCTCCCATTCTCTCTCTCCCCCTCTCTTTCCCTCTCCCTCTCTCTCCCCCTCTCTTTTCCCTTCTCTCTCTCCCCCCTTCTTTCCCTCTCCCATTCTCCCCCCCCCTCTCTTTCCCTCTCCCATTCTCTCTCTCCCCCTCTCTTTCTCTCTCTCCCCCTCTCCCATTCTCTCTCTCCCATTCTCTCTCTCCCATTCTCTCTCTCCCATTCTCTCTCTCTTTCCCTCTCCCATTCTCTCTCTCTTCTCTCTCTCCCATTCTCTCTCTCCCATTCTCCTCTCCCATTCTCTCTCTCCCCCTCTCTTTCCCTCTCCCATTCTCTCCTCTCCCATTCTCTCTCTCCCCCATTCTCTCTCCCATTCTCTCTCTCCCATTCTCTCTCCCCCCCTCTCTTTCTCCCCATTCTCTCTCTCCCCCCTCTCTCTCCCTCTCCCATTCTCTCTCTCTTTCCCTCATTCTCTCTCTCCCATTCTCTCTCTCCCCCTTCTCTCTCTCCCATTCTCTCTCTCTCCTCCTCTCTCTCCCATTCTCTCTCCCATTCTCTCTCTCCCATTCTTTCTCTCTCCCATTCTCTCTCTCCCATTCTCTCTCCCCCCTCTCTTTCCCTCTCCCATTCTCTCTCTCCCATTCTCTCTCTCCCATTCTCTCTCTCCCATTCTCTCTCTCCCCCCTCTCCCATTCTCTCTCTCCCCCCCTCTCTTTCCCTCTCCCATTCTCTCTCTCCCATTCTCTCTCTCCCATTCTCTCTCTCTCTGACTCTCTCTGTTGAAATAATGATTGAGGGGGTGAGAACCAAAGTACAAAAACTAATCACACCATAAATATAACTAATCACACCATAAATATAACTAATCACACCATAAATATAGTTAATTGCTGTTAATCACAAATATAAAATTCATTATTCAGCGTCTAAATATGAAAATGTTTTGTTTCTCTGAGACAGTTTGACGACTTCATCTCTTTTCTTATCCGTCAAAGTCAGGTCAAAGTCGGTGACCATGGCAATGAGCAGGACCCCTAACCCCGCAGCACCCCTAACCCCGCAGCATCCCTAACCCTGCAGCACCCCTAACCCCACTGTACCCTAACCCCGCAGCACCCCTAACCCCACAGGACCCCTAACCCTGCCGTACCCCTAACCCCGCAGCACCCCTAAACCCGCAGTACCCCTAACCCCGCAGCACCCCTAAACCCGCAGTACCCCTAACCCCGCAGCATCCCTAACCCTGCAGCACCCCTAACCCCAACGTACCCTAACCCCGCAGCACACTTAACCCCTCAGGACCCCTAACCCCACAGCACCCCTAACCCCGCAGCATCCCTAACCCTGCAGCACCCCTAACCCCACCGTACCCTAACCCCGCAGCACAACCTAAACCCGCAGGACCCCTAACCCTGCCGTACCCCTAACCCCGCAGCACCCCTAAACCCGCAGTACCCCTAACCCCGCAGCACCCCTAACCCCGCAGCATCCCTAACCCCGCAGCATCCCTAACCCTGCAGCACCCCTAACCCCACCGTACCCTAACCCCACAGCACCCTTAACCCCGCAGGACCCCTAACCCTGCTGTACCCCTAACCCCGCAGTACCCTAACCCCACCGTACCCCTAACCCCGCAGGACCCCTAACCCTGCCGTACCCCTAACCCCGCAGGACCCCTAACCCTGCAGCACCCCTAAACCCGCAGTACCCCTAACCCCGCAGCACCCCTAAACCCGCAGGACCCCTAACCCCGCAGGACCCCTAACCCTGCCGTACCCCTAACCCCGCAGTACCCTAACCCCACCGTAACCCTAACCCCACCGTACCCCTAAGCCGGCAGCACCCCTAACCCCGCAGTACCCCTAACCCCACCGTACCCCTAAGCCGGCAGCACCCCTAACCCCGCAGGACCCCTAACCCCGCAGGACCCCTAACCCCACCGTACCCCTAAGCCGGCAGCACCCCTAACCCCGCAGTACCCTAACCCCACCGTACCCTAACCCCGCAGCACCCCTAACCCCGCAGTACCCTAACCCCACCGTACCCTAACCCCACCGTACCCTAACCCCACCGTACCCCTAAGCCGGCAGCATGGCTCATGAAGATTTAAACAATATGGTAATATCTCAATATTATCCTCTGTTAGACTGTTTAGATCTCTGAGATCTAGGAGAGGGACTCATTTGAAGGGAAGGCTCCAGTGGCTAGGGATACTAATGTACACGTATGTGTGAGTCTGGGAGAGCCACCAGACCGGGAGAGGAAGGGAGACCTAGTCTACAGAACAGACGACTAGCCACGAAGAGTGATATCTCCCTCTCATTCTCATTCTTTATCTCCCTATATCATCCTATCCCTATCTTTCTCAGTCTTTATCTCCTATCCTCCTCTCCCTCTCTTTCTCAGTCTTTATCTCCTTCTATCCTCCTCTCCCTCTCTTTCTCATTCTACTCCTATCCTCCAGTCATGATGTTGGCCTGGGGGGAGGTTTATGACAGTCATAAATACCTCTTCCCCCCTTTCCTCTCTCTACCCTACTGATGTTACATTTGCAAAACCCTTGGTTAACATAGAGATTCTGGGAACATCAGAAGGCTGGGGGGAAATTAACTATATTCTGGTAAACCGATGGTACTTAATGAATATGATGTCAGTTCGGTTGTCATCTGAGACATTCTCATCAATGATAAGACAGCCTGATAAACTCGACAGTGGAAAGTCTACACATCAGAGTTATCGGATTCACATGGAATTGTTGTTCAATTTAAATGTTTGAATATGAAATTATTTGTGATGGGATGAAATGTGATTTTAGCTTCTAAAATGTGAGATTTGGGTTTTCATAAGGTAGGGCTCTGCTCAATCAGTGTGAAGGGACATGGGCGATAAAACTTTTCAAACACGCCCTCCTCTCCTTCCTATATAAAACCTTGACGACAATATAACCTCCTGTTCAGAGGATGTGAGGACGACGGTCCGATGTCAGAATGGTTCAGATAATAACTACAGAACGAAGCCAGCATCAGCGTGAGCTTTGGTTGCGAATGGTATGAACTTTGAACTCTTATTCACTACAGAAGTGATACCTCCTAGCCATTGAGTTAGCAACAGCAGATGCAAATGAGGGTTAGGAAGGAACAGACAGAGTATCCAGTCTATCACACAATGACGTTACTACAACGTATCCAATTGACCACCAGAGACATTCTTCAAAGGACTCGGTTTGGCAACACGGCCTTCCATCTACCACTAACCAACCGAAGCGTAGCTCAGAGTAAATATTTATTGCATTTTCCTTTTCCAAATGGGTGGTAATTTAGAATGCATAAGATACTGTATTTACGATAGCACAGCTTCGCCCTTTGTTCCTCAGTCTTCCCTCTCTTTCACTCAAACCCAGCCCCTTTTCTTTTGTGTAACCAGCTGTCATATCTGTTCCGCCCGCTAGGGACGTTTTCCCTTATGACGTCATTTGTAATCAAGTTGATTAATTATGTTTATGTGTAATTCTGTGTGATTAATTAGGTATTTAGTAAATACATAATTAAACCCAATTTTGTATTGCTGATTCAACTTATTAGCCAGGGTTCGTGCAGATAACCAAGAATTTACAACTTTCAGATGAGACTGAATTAAGGTGACAATTAATATTGACTGCTATTGATGTAAAATATTACTAGGTCTTTAAGAGTTTATTCGGAAGATAACAGCTCTATAATTATTCTTTCGTGGTGCCCCAACTCTCTAGTAAATTACATGTACATGATTAGCTCAATCGGGTAATATTAATTACGGAGAAATTAAAGACTGAGAAATTATTTTATAGAATAGCATGTCATATCACATAGCCAAAGACACGACCCTCCTCTCCCTCTGTCTTTATCTCATTCTATCCTCCTCTCACTCTCTCCCTCTGTCTCTATCTCCATCTATCCTCCTCTCACTCTCTTTATCTCCTTCTATCCTCATATCCCTTTCTTTCTCAGTCTTTATCTCCTATCCTCCTCTCTCTCTCTTTCTCAGTCTTTATCTCCTATCCTCCTCTCCCTCTCTTTCTCAGTCTTTATCTCCTATCTCCTCTCCCTCTCTTTCTCAGTCTTGATCTCCTTCTATCCTCCTCTCCCTCTCTTTATCTCCTTTTATCCTCCTCTCCCTCTCTTTCTCAGTCTTTATCTCCTATCCTCCTCTCCCTCTCTTTCTCAGTCTTTATATCCTATCTCCTCTCCCTCTCTTTCTCAGTCTTTATCTCCTTCTATCCTCCTATCCCTCTCTTTCTCAGTCTGTATCTCCTTCTATCCTCCTCTTCCCCTCTTTCTCAGTCTTTATCTCCCTCGATCCTCCTCTCCCCCTCTTTCTCAGTCTTTATCTCCTATCCTCCTCTCCCTCTCTCTGTCTTTATCTCCTATCCTCCTTTCCCTCTCTTTCTCAGTCTGTATCTCCTTCTATCCTCATATCCCTATCTTTATCAGTCTTTATCTCCCTCTATCCTCCTATCCCTCTCTTTATCAGTCTTCATCTCCTATCCTCCTCTCTCTCTCTTTCTCAGTCTTTATCTCCCACTATCCTCCTCTCCCTCTCTTTATCAGTCTTTATCTCCTATCCTCCTCTCTCTTTCTCAGTCTTTATCTCCTATCCTCCTCTCTGTCAGTCCAGAATCATCTTTAGCTGTTGTTCATCTTAATATGAATATGTTTTCCCCTCCCCTAAACATCCCCTCTCCTAAACATCCCCTCCCTAAACATCCCCTCCCCTAAACATCCCCTCCCCTAAACATCCCTCCCTAAACATCCCCTCCTCTAAACATCCCCTCCCTAAACACCCCTCCCCTAAACATCCCCTCCCTAAACATCCCCTCCCTAAACACCCCTCCCTAAACATCCCCTCCTCTAAACATCCCCTCCCTAAACATCCCCTCCCTAAACATCCCCTCTCCTAAACATCCCCTCCCTAAACATCCCCTCTCCTAAACATCCCCTCCCTAAACATCCCCCCCTAAACATCCCCTCCCTAAACATCCCCTCTCCTAAACATCCCCTCCCTAAACATCCCCTCCCTAAACATCCCCTCCCTAAACATCCCCTCCCTAAACATCCCCTCCCTAAACATCCCCTCTCCTAAACATCCCCTCCCCCTAAACATCCCCTCCCCCAAACATCCCCTCCCTAAACATCCCATCCCTAAACATCCCCTCCCCTAAACATCCCCTCCTAAACATCCCCTCCCTAAACATCCCCTCCCCTAAACATCCCCTCCCCTCAAAGAACGGATCAAACCAAAATAACCTGCGCCGTAGCCAACAATGAGAGTTCATGGTCGTCATCGTAACAAAATATACAATTGTATGAACTTACAGTATGAATTTAATTAAACCGCTGGATGTTTTGGCACAAAGGTTTCGCAGAAGAAAAACAAACGAAAAAAACTTGTGAGAAGAAGTGAGAAGAAATTTGATAATGAATTTTTCTGCCCTGGTGCAGTTCAAACTACTACAGCTGCTTCCCAAGAAGAAACACAACCAGAGTTCGGCCGGTTTATTGTTTTAAATCATGCTCAGACATGTTTAGACAGATGTCCTAAATTCCATCCCAAATGACACCCTATTCCCTATGTAGTGCACTGACGTGCCATAGGGCTCTGGTCAAAAGTAGTCCACAATAAAGGATATAGGGTGCCATTTGGGATTGGTCCTTGGTCTGTGATGCTGATAGTCAGAGGTGTTTTAAAGTGAATAGTTTCATAGTTGAGAAAAGGAAAGGGCCGTCTTAGTAATGGGCTCTCACACTGTAAACTGTTGGTTTGATCTGGTCTCAAACAGGGTTGACTCATGTCCTACTGATCTCTCTCTCTCTCTCTCTCTCTCTCTCTCTCTCTCTCTCTCTCTCTCTCTCTCTCTCTCTCTCTCTCTCTCTCTCTCTCTCTCTCTCTCTCTCTCTCTCTCTCTCTCTCTCTCTCTCTCTCTCTCTCTCTCTCTCTCTCTCTCTCTCTCTCTCTCTCTCGTTCGGGGACACAAAAAAAAGTATTGAGTCAAGCCGATGTCTACGCCCCTTCGTCAGTGATTATTCAGTAATGATTCTTCAGTAGGGATTCTTCACTCTTCAGCAGGGATTATTCAGTAATGATTCTTCAGTAGGGATTCTTCACTCTTCAGCAGGGATTATTCAGTAATGATTCTTCAGTAATGATTCATCAGTAGTGATTATTCAGTAATGATCATTCAGTAAAGTCTTTGTTGTCATTCAATGAAAGACAAGTGGTTTTCATGCACATGGTGGACTGAGTCTGCCCAGACACCTACACTATTTCCACTGGCTCATTAATCCCCAGTCTACCTGACAGCCTGATTGACAACTTGTCAGAAGTCAGGACACAAAACGCACACCAATATGTACACAGACATAGAAATAGACAACTTGAAATGTTTGGAGGGACAGTAGAAAGCAGCCAAACACACACACACACACACACACACTCACCTGTGCAGACTTGTCTGAACCCTCCAACACACTTGACATTCAGAGAGACTGTTCCTTTGATCCAGCCTGCACTTCTTCACACAGACTTCTGACTGGCTGTGGTGTAACACTGTCTCATTAGGGCCCTGGATAACACACACACACACACACACACACACACACACACACACACACACACACACACACACACACACACACACACACACACACACACACACACACACACACACACACACACACACACACACACACACACACACAGACACACACACACACACCGAGACACACACACACCGAGACACACACACCGAGACACACACACACACACACACACACACCGAGACACACACACACGAGACACACACACACACACACACACACACACACCGAGACACACACACACGAGACACACACACACACACCGAGACACACACACCGAGACACACACACACACCGAGACACACACACACACGAGACACACACACAACGAGACACACACACAACGAGACACACACACGAGACATACACACGAGACACACACATACACACACACACAAGACACAAACACCGAGACACACACACCAAGACACACACACACACACACACACATAGACACCGAGACACACACACACCGAGACACACACACACACCGAGACACACACACACACACCGAGACACACACACACACACCGAGACACCGAGACACACACACAGAGACACACACACACACATAGACACCGAGACACACACACAGAGACACACACACACACCGAGACACCGAGACACACACACAGAGACACACACACACACACACCGAGACACCGAGACACACAGACATTTTAATCCTGGATATTTTAGGAAGGAGTTGTGTCTCTCTAGTTAGTTCCGGTTCCGGTCCTGCCTCTCAACACACAGCAGCCGTCTCCAACACGGTCCATCCATTCTGCATCAGGCAGCTACAGACAACGACATTTATTGGATATTTCAAAAATTTCAGTCTCTCGATGTGCAAAACTGATAGAGACATACCCCAAGCGACTTACAGCTGTAATCGCAGCAAAAGGTGGCGCTACAAAGTATTAACTTAAGGGGGCTGAATAATTTTGCACTGTTACGGATACAGTTATCCTGTATGTGTGCTTCTTTTCTCTCCTTCTCCCCTCACAGGTGAAAACCATCACTCCCCAATCAGTCAACAATCAATCATCAATCAGAAGACACACCTCCTATTTCCTAACCTATCACAGTTCCTTCCCCATGGTTTAAAAACCCCATCATTTGTTTGTTCTAGAGCTCAATCTCTCTGTAAATGCCATGTCTGTAGGTCTCTGTGTTTCACTCTCGCTTTGTGTCTTAACCTCCCTTTTGTTTAAGCACCTCATAGCACTTTGTCATCACCTGTGAGTATTGTTTTTGGTTATGGTGTTTGTTTGTTGCTGGTGGGGAAAGGGGGAAACCAAGACAAATCGCCCATGGGCATACACTACCCGTAGGTGAACTTTGTTAAATACACTAGTTAGAACTGGGCGGACCACCCACTGTATTTTTGGTTAGTTAGTTAGCTGTTGTTAAAGTAGGCTAGTCTAGCTTAGGGGTGTTTTTGAATATTTATTGTTTCTTTCCTTGGGTCCAGCTCAGCCCCTTTTCCTGCTCCCCCCATTACCGTGTGTTTATAAATAAACCTGGAGTTTGACAGTAGATTTCTGTTGTCGTGGTTATTTCGTTCACACTTTTACTTTGTCACAACAATAATTTGCATGAGTTATGTTACGGGTCTCATTACCATCCCCCCTAGACTGTCGGGCCAAAAGGGATTCGTAACATGCACGCCCAATTTTTCAGTTTTTGATTTGTTAAAAAAGTTTGAAATATCCAATAAATGTCGTTCCACTTCATGATTGTGTCCCACTTGTTGTTGATTCTTCACAAAAAAATACAGTTTTATGTCTTTATGTTTGAAGCCTGAAATGTGGCAAAAGGTCGCAAAGTTCAAGGGGGGCGAATACTTCCGCAAGGCATGTATATACAGTGGGGAGAACAAGTATTTGATACACTGCCAATTTTAATCATGTAGGTCTGTAATTTTTAATCACTTCAACTGTGAGAGACGGAATCTAAAACAAAAATCCAGAAAAATCACATAATTCTATGATTTTTAAGTAATTAATTTGCATTTTATTGCATGACATAAGTATTTGATCACCTACCAACCAGTGCGAATTGCGGCTCTCACAGGGAGAGGAGGAGAGTAGGGGATAGGACGGGGAAATGAGGGAGAGGAGGAGAGGGGGGCCAAGGGAAAGAAGGAGGGAGGAAAGGGATTGGAGGGAGGAAAGGGGAGGAAAGGGATTGGAGGGAGGAAAGGGGAGGAAAGGGGGGACAGTGTGAATTAGTAAAGGGTGTTTTGTTTAACTTACTGATGTGCCTCTTCTTTCCTCTCCCCTCCTCTCCCCTCCTCTCCCTCATCTCCCCATCCTATCCCCTACTCTCCTCCTCATCTCAGGTGAGGAGGGAGGGAATAAGGAGGGAAAGGGTAGAGGGAGGATGTAAGGAGGGGTGAGGAGGGAGGGGATAAGGAGGGAAAGGGTAGAGGAGGGAGGAGGTAAGGAGGGAAGGGATAAGGAGGGAAAGGGTAGAGGAGGGAGGATGTAAGGAGAGGTGAGGAGGAAGGGGATAAGGAGGGAAGGGTAGATGAGGGAGGAGGTAAGGAGGGGTGAGGAGGGAGGGGATAAGGAGGGAAAGGGTAGAGGAGGGAGGAGGTAAGGAGGGGTGAGGAGGGAGGGGATAAGGAGGGAAAGGGTAGAGGAGGGAGGAGGTAAGGAGGGGTGAGGAGGGAGGGGATAAGGAGGGAAAGGGTAGAGGAGGGAGGAGGTAAGGAGGGAAGGGATAAGGAGGAAAAGGGTAGAGGAGGGAGGAGGTAAGGAGGGGTGAGGAGGGAAGGGATAAGGAGGGAAAGGGTAGATGAGGGAGGAGGTAAGGAGGGGTGAGGAGGGAGGGGATAGGGAGGGAAAGGTTAGAGAAGGGAGGAGGTAAGGAGGGGTGAGGAGGGAGGGGATAGGGAGGAAAGGGTAGAGGAGGGAGGAGGTAAGGAGGGGTGAGGAGGGAGGGGATAGGGAGGGAAAGGGTAGAGGAGGGAGGATGTAAGGAGGGGTGAGGAGGGAGGGGATAGGGAGGGAAAGGGTAGAGGAGGGAGGAGGTAAGGAGGGGTGAGGAGGAAGGGGATAGGGAGGGAAAGGGTAAATGAGGGAGGAGGTAAGGAGGGGGTGATGGATAGAGAAAGCAGACCCTGCTCAGCGATGCAAATGAAGGTTGGCCTGACTGGCACATGAATGGGTGAGTCCTGACAGGTAGGTGGCACGCTGCCAGGCTTTGTGTCTGCTGCACCCGCCACACACAGGAGGAGAGGACGAGGAGACAAAGGAGGCAGCAGAAGAGGAGGAGGCGGAGGAGATGGAGAAGAGGAGGAGGAGGAGATGGAGAAGAGGAGGAGGAGGAGGAGATGAGGAAGAGGAGGAGGAGGAGGAGATGGAGAAGAGGAGGAAGAGGAGGAGGAGGAGGAGATGGAGAAAGATGAACATCTGATTTATTATAAACTTCCTCCTATCACACAGAGACAAAAGCAAAAATGAAGTCTAGTTTCTCTCTCCATCTTTCTATCTGTGTCATCTCTTTTCCCTCCCTCCCTCCCCCCCAGACTGTAGAGAAGGGATTCTCTCTGTGTAATGCGGGGGGGTTATCATTCATTTAGCCTCTTCATCTCAGTCTCTTCTCTCTCTTCCCTCCCCCTCTCTACTTCTTCCCTTTCCCTGTCTTTACCTCTTGTCTCTGTCTATCCCCATCTCTGTCTCTGTCTCTCTCTCATTTCCTCTCCATCTCCTTTGACTGTCTCCTCACTAATAAGGCAGAGAAACAAGAGCTCTAACATGCTCTCATTCAGTCACACAGAAAACCACTAACACACAAACAACACATCACAGACTAAACAAAACCTTGTTGCTCTCAATTCATTTCACTCTCTGCTTTGTCGTTCTCATGTAGCCTTTTGAGCTTGCAACTTTGAACTGACACACTCCATTTCTTTGGGGGGGAGACGTGGCATTGTAACACGCCAGAGAGAGAGAAGAAGAAACAGAGGAGAGAACAAAAAAACAAAAGATCAAAACTCCATTTATATTGGAGAGAGAGGAGAGAGAGGAGAGAGGAGAGAGAGGAGAGAGAGGAGAGAGGAGAGAGAGGAGAGAGAGGAGAGAGGAGAGAGAGGAGAGAGAGGAGAGAGAGGAGAGAGAGGAGAGATGAGAGAGAGGAGAGAGGAGAAAGAGGAGAGAGGGGAGAGAGGAGAAAGAGGAGAGAGAGGAGAGAGGGAGAGGAGGAGAGAGATGAGAGAGGAGAAAGAGAGGAGAGAGGAGAAGAGGAGAGAGGAGAGAGAGAGGAGAGAGAGGAGAGAGGAGAAAGAGGAGAGAGAGGAGAAAGAGAGAGAGAGAGGAGAAAGAGAGGAGAGAGAGGAGAGAGAGGAGAGAGAGGAGAGAGAGGAGAAAGAGGAGAGAGAGGAGAGAGGAGAAAGAGGAGAGAGGAGAAAGAGGAGAGAAGAGGAGAGAGGAGAGAGGAGAGAGAGGAGAAAGAGGAGAGAGAGGAGAGAGGAGAGAGAGAGAGAGGAGAAAGAGGAGAAAGAGGAGAGAGAGGAGAGAGGAGAAAGAGATGAGAGAGGAGAAAGAGAGGAGAGAGAGGAGAGAGAGGAGAGAGGAGAAAGAGGAGAGAGGAGAGAGAGGAGAGAGAGGAGAGGAGAAAGAGGAGAGAGAGGAGAAAGAGAGGAGAGAGGAGAAAGAGGAGGAGAGAAAGGAGAGAGAGAGAGAGAGAGAGGGGAGAGAGAGGAGAGAGAGAAAGAGGAGAGAGGAGAGAGAGGAGAGAGAGGAGAGAGAGGAGAGAGGAGAGAGAGAGAGGAGAAAGAGGAGAGAGAGGAGAGAGGAGAGAGAGGAGAGAGGAGAAAGAGGAGAGAGGAGAGGGAGAGAGGAGAAAGAGAGGAGAGAGGAGAAAGAGAGGAGAGAGAGGAGAGAGAGGAGAGAGGAGAGAGAGGAGAGAGAGGAGAGAGAAGAAAGGAGAGAGAGGAGAGAGAGGAGGAGAGAGGAGAGAGGAGAGAGGAGAGAGAGGAGAGAGGAGAGAGAGGAGAGATGAGGAGAGGAGAAAGAGGAGAGAGGGGAGAGAGGGGAGAGAGGGGAGAGAGGAGAAAGAGGAGAGAGAGGAGAAAGAGGAGAGAGAGGAGAGAGGAGAAAGAGGAGAGAGAGGAGAGAGACGAGAGAGACGAGAAAGAGGAGAGAGGAGAAAGAGGAGAGAGGAGAAAGAGAGGAGAGAGGAGAAAGAGAGGAGAGAGAGGAGAGAGAGGAGAAAGAGGAGAGAGGAGAAAGAGGAAAGAGAGGAGAAAGAGGAGAGAGAGGAGAGAGGAGAGAGAGAGAGAGGGAGAGAGAGGAGAAAGAGGAGAGAGAGGAGAGAGGAGAAAGAGATGAGAGAGGAGAAAGAGAGGAGAGAGGAGAAAGAGAGGAGAGAGGAGAAAGAGGAGAGAGGAGAGAGAGGAGAGAGAGGAGAGAGGAGAAAGAGGAGAGAGAGGAGAAAGAGAGGAGAGAGGAGAAAGAGAGGAGAGAGAGGAGAGAGAGGAGAGAGAGGAGAGAGAGGAGAGAGAGGAGAGAGAGGAGAAAGAGGAGAGAGAGGAGAGAGGAAGAGGAGAGAGGAGAAAGAGGAGAGAGAGGAGAGAGAGGAGAGAGAGGAGAAAGAGGAAGAGGAGAGAGAGGAGAGAGAGAGAGAGAGAGAGGAGAAAGAGGAGAAAGAGGAGAGAGAGGAGAGAGGAGAAAGAGATGAGAGAGGAGAAAGAGAGGAGAGAGAGGAGAGAGAGGAGAGAGGAGAAAGAGGAGAGAGAGAGAGAGGAGAGAGAGGAGAGGAGAAAGAGGA
>NW_025746994.1:0-75558 GCF_021184085.1 Oncorhynchus gorbuscha
TGTGAGCGTATTCTGCCCAGGGGAGCTGTTCTGCCCAAGACGCAGGGTTTCTGAAAGAAAGGCTACGTGGTATGCGACCAATCGTCTGATTGGCCCTCTCTCTTGACCGTTAGACTGGGGATGAAACCCGGAAGAGACTGACGGACGCACCAATCAAAACGACAACAGAACTCCCTCCAAAACTGTGACGTGAATTGCGGGCCTCTGTCTGAAACGGCGTCAACGGGAGGCCATGAATTCTGAATACATTCTCGATAATGATTTGTGCCGTCTCCTTAGCGGAAGGAAGTTTAGCGAGGGGAATGAAATGTGCCGCCTTAGAGGAACCTATGACAACCGTAAGAATCACAGTCTTCCCCAAGCAGACAAAGGCAGACCGGTGGCGAAGTCTAGGGCGTGTGAGACCATGGTCGAGAAGGAATGGGGAGCGGTCTGAGACGACCGGCAGGAGGAGGGATTACCCGACTTAGTCTCGCGCAGTCCGGAACAAGCAGCCACGAAACGGCGCGTGTCACGCTCCTGAGTCGGCCACCAAAGGCGCTGGCGAATAGACGCAAGAGTGCATCGAACACCGGGATGACCCAGGCTAACTTGGTAGAGTGAGGCCCACTGAAGAACAGCCAGACGAGTGGAAACAGGAACGAGGAGGTTACTAGGACAGCGCGGCGACGCCGTGTGCGTGAGTGCTTGCTTAACCTGTCTTTCAATTCCCAGACTGTTGGGAACCCGACAACACGCCCATAAGGAAGAATCCCCCTCGGGATCAGTAGAAGCCACAGAAGAACTAAACAGACGGGATAAGGCATCAGGCTTGGTGTTCTTGCTACCCGGACGGTAAGAAATCACAAACTCGAAACGAGCGAAAAACAACGCCCAACGAGCTTGACGGGCATTAAGTCGTTTGGCAGAACGGATGTACTCAAGGTTCTTATGGTCTGTCCAAACGACAAAAGGAACGGTCGCCCCCTCAACCACTGTCGCCATTCGCCTAGGGCTAAGCGGATGGCGAGCAGTTCACGGTTACCCACATCATAGTTGCGCTCCAGATGGCGACAGGCGATGAGAAAAATAAGCGCAAGGATGAACCTTATCGTCAGACTGGAAGCTGGGATAGAATGGCTCCCACGCCTACCTCTGAAGGCGTCCAACCTCGACAATGAATTGTCTAGTGACGTCAGGAGTAACGAGGATAGGAGCGGACGTAAAACGTTCTTTTAGAAGATCGGGGGGCTAGGGTCAGTTTGTTTATCTGGAGTACTTCTCCTGTCCTATTCGGTGTCCTGTGTAAATCTAAGTGTGCGTTCTCTAATTCTCTCCTTCTCTCTTTCTTTCTCTCTCTCGGAGGACCTGAGCCCTAGAACCATGCCCCAGGACTACCTGACATGATGACTCCTTGCTGTCCCCAGTCCACCTGGCCATGCTGCTGCTCCCAGTTTCAACTGGCCTGGGCCCCTAGGACCATGTCCCAGGACTACCTGACATGAGGACTCCTTGCTGTCCCCAGTCCACCTGGCCATGCTCCTGCTCCAGTTTCAACTGTTCTGCCTTACTATTATTCAACCATGCTGGTCATTTATGAACATTTGAACATCTTGGCCACGTTCTGTTATAATCTCCACCTGGCACAGCCAGAAGGGGACTGGCCACCCCACATATGCTCTCTCTAATTCTCTCTTTCTTTCTCTCTCTCGGAGGACCTGAGCCCTAGGACCGTGCCCCAGGACTACCTGACATGATGGCTCCTTGCTGTCCCCAGTCCATCTGACTGTGCTGCTGCTCCAGTTTCAACTGTTCTGCCTTATTATTATTTGACCATGCTGGTCATTTATGAACATTTGAACATCTTGGTCATGTTCTGTTATAATCTCTACCCGGCACAGCCAGAAGAGGACTGGCCACCCCACATAGCCCGGTTCCTCTCTAGGTTTCTTCCCTAGGTTTTGGCCTTTCTAGGGAGTTTTTCCTAGCCACCGTGCTTTTACACCTGCATTGTTTGCTGTTTGGGGTTTTAGGCTGGGTTTCTGTACAGCACTTTGAGATATCAGCTGATGTACGAAGGGCTATATAAATAAATTTGATTTGATTTGATTTGAAGATCAAAAGCTCCCTGGGCGGAACCGGACCACTTAAAACACGTCTTGACAGAAGTAAGAGCTGTGAGAGGGGCAGCAACTTGACCGAAATTACGAATGAAACGCCGATAGAAATTAGCGAAACCTAAAAAAAGCGCTGCAACTCGACACGTGACCTTGGAACGGGCCAATCACTGACAGCTTGGACCTTAGCGGAATCCATCTGAATGCCTTCAGCGGAAATAACGGAACCGAGAAAAGTAACGGAGGAGACATGAAAAGAGCACTTCTCAGACTTTACGTAGAGACAATTCTCTAAAAGGCGCTGTAGAACACGTCGAACGTGCTGAACATGAATCTCGAGTGACGGAGAAAAAATCAGGATATCGTCAAGATAGACAAAAACAAAGATGTTCAGCATGTCTCTCAGAACATCATTAACTAATGCCTGAAAAACAGCTGGCGCATTGGCGAGACCAAACGGCAGAACCCGGTACTCAAAATGCCCTAACGGAGTGTTAAACGCCGTTTTCCACTCGTCCCCCTCTCTGATGCGCACGAGATGGTAAGCGTTACGAAGGTCCAACTTAGTAAAGCACCTGGCTCCCTGCAGAATCTCGAAGGCTGATGACATAAGGGGAAGCGGATAACGATTCTTAACCGTTATGTCATTCAGCCCTCGATAATCCACGCAGGGGCGCAGAGTACCGTCCTTCTTCTTAACAAAAAGAACCCCGCCCCGGCCGGAGAGGAAGAAGGCACTATGGTACCGGCGTCAAGAGACACAGACAAATAATCCTCGAGAGCCTTACGTTCGGGAGCCGACAGAGAGTATAGTCTACCCCGAGGAGGAGTGGTCCCCGGAAGGAGATCAATACTACAATCATACGACCGGTGAGGAGGAAGGGAGTTGGCTCGGGACCGACTGAAGACCGTGCGCAGATCATGATATTCCTCCGGCACTCCTGTCAAATCGCCAGGTTCCTCCTGAGAAGTAGGGACAGAAGAAACGGGAGGGATGGCAGACATTAAACACTTCACATGACAAGAAACGTTCCAGGATAGGATAGAATTACTAGACCAATTAATAGAAGGATTATGACATACTAGCCAGGGATGACCCAAAACAACAGGTGTAAACGGTGAACGAAAAATCAAAAAAGAAATAGTCTCACTGTGGTTACCAGATACTGTGAGGGTTAAAGGTAGTGTCTCAAATCTGATACTGGGAAGATGACTACCATCTAAGGCGAACATGGCGTAGGCTTCTCTAACTCTCTGAAAGGAATGTCATGTTTCCGAACCCATGCTTCGTCCATGAAACAACCCTCAGCCCCAGAGTCTATCAAGGCACTACATGTAGCACCGAACCGGTCAGCGTAGATGGACCGACAAAGTAGTACAGGATCTTGATGGAGAGACTTGAGTAGTTGCGCTCACCTGTAGCCCTCCGCTTACAGATGAGCTCTGGCTTTACTGGACATGAATTAACAAAATGTCCAGCAACTCCATAATAGAGGCACAGGCGGTTGGTGATCCTCCGTTCCCTCTCCTTAGTCGAGATGCGAATCCCTCCCAGCTGCATGGGCTCAGACTCTGAGCCAGAGGAGGGAGATGGTTGCGATGCGGAGCAGGGAAACACCGTTGATGCGAGCTCTCTTCCACGAGCCCGGTGACGAAGATCTACCCGTCGTTCTATGCGGATGGCGAGAGCAATCAAAGAGTCCACATCTGAAGGAACCTCCGGGAGAGAATCTCATCCTTAACCACTGCGTGGAGTCCTCCAGAAAACGAGCGAGCAGCGCTGGCTCGTTCCACTCACTAGAGGCAGCAAGAGTGCGAAACTCAATAGAATAATCCGTTATGGACCGTTCACCTTGGCATAAGGAAGCCAGGGCCCTAGAAGCCTCCCTACCAAAAACTGAACGGTCAAAAACCCGAATCATCTCCTCTTTAAAGTTCTGGAACTTGTTAGAGCAATCAGCCCTTGCCTCCCAGATAGCTGTGCCCCATTCTCGAGCCCGGCCAGTAAGGAGTGAAATGACGTAAGCAACCCGAGCTCTCTCTCTAGAGTATGTGTTGGGTTGGAGAGAGAACACAATCTCACACTGCGTGAGAAAGGAGCGGCACTCAGTGGGCTGCCCGGAGTAGCAAGGTGGGTTATTAACCTAGGTTCTGGAGGCTCGGCAGGCCAGGAAGTAACAGGTGGCACGAGACGTAGACTCTGGAACTGTCCAGAGAGGTCGGAAACCTGAGCGGCCAGGTTCTCCACGGCATGGCGAGCAGCAGACAATTCCTGCTCGTGTCTGCCGAGCATGGCTCCTTGGATCTCGGCGGCAGTGTAACGAGCGTCTGAAGTCGCTGGGTCCATTCCTTGGTCGGTTCCTTCTGTCATGCAGGTGAAAGAGGACCCAAAAGCGACTTGGCGAAAACAGAGTCTTTAATCCAGTAAAGTAAATACAAACAAAAAAAACACAACTTTCACTCGAAATGACGAGGACAAACTGGAGACTCGATCTTGAACAGCAGGTGAACAGCAGGTTGCCTCGGGAAGGCACTTGAACCAGACAGACTCAGACACCTGCTCACCACGCAGCATCTGAGGAAAACACGACACGACAGGGCGATACACAAACACAGCACGGTGAATTCTAGACAAGGAACCGACAGGACAGGAACGGAACACAAAGGAAGAAATAGGGACTCTAATCAGGGGAAAGGATCGGGAACAGGTGTGGGAAGACTAAATGATTGATTAGGGAATAGGAACAGCTGGGAGCAGGAACGGAACGATAGAGAGAAGAGAGAGCGAGAGAGTGAGAGAGGGAGGGGAGAGAGAGGGATAGAAAGAGGGAAAGAACCTAATAAGACCAGCAGAGGAAACGAATAGAATGGGAAGCACAGGGACAAGACAAGATAATAAATGACAAAACATGACAACATGATTTATTCCATAGTACACTATAGTAACTATACCATAGTATATTATATTAATTATACCATAGTATATTAAATTAATTATACCATAGTATACTACATGATTTATTCCATAGTATATTATATTAATTATACCATAGAATACTACATGATTTATTCCATAGTATATTATAGTAATTATACCATAGTATATTATAGTAACTATACCATAGTATATTATAGTAATTATACCATAGTATATTATAGTAATTATACCATAGTATATTATATTAATTATACCATAGTATATTATATTAATTATACCATAGTATATTATAGTAACTATACCATAGTATACTATAGTAATTATACCATAGTATATTATAGTAATTATACCATAGTATACTATAGTAATTATACCATAGTATATTATATTAATTATACCATAGTATATTATATTAATTATAGTAATTATACCATAGTATACTATAGTAATTATACCATAGTATATTATAGTAATTATACCATAGTATATTATATTAATTATACCATAGTATATTATATTAATTATACCATAGTATATTATATTAATTATACCATAGTATATTATATTAATTATACCATAGTATATTATAGTAACTATACCATAGTATATTATATTAATTATACCATAGTATATTATAGTAATTATACCATAGTATACTATAGTAATTATACCATAGTATATTATATTAATTATACCATAGTATATTATAGTAATTATACCATAGTATATTATATTAATTATACCATAGTATATTATAGTAACTATACCATAGTATATTATAGTAACTATACCATAGTATATTATATTAACTATACCATAGTATATTATAGTAATTATACCATAGTATATTATAGTAACTATACCATAGTATATTATAGTAACTATTCCATAGTATATTATAGTAACTATACCATAGTATATTATAGTAATTATACCATAGTATACTATAGTAACTATTCCATAGTATATTATAGTAACTATACCATAGTATATTATAGTAATTATACCATAGTATATTATAGTAACTATACCATAGTATATTATAGTAATTATACCATAGTATATTATAGTAACTATACCATAGTATATTATAGTAACTATACCATAGTATACTATAGTAATTATACCATAGTATATTATAGTAACTATACCATAGTATACTATAGTAATTATACCATAGTATACTATAGTAACTATACCATAGTATATTATAGTAACTATACCATAGTATATTATAGTAATTATACCATAGTATACTATAGTAACTATACCATAGTATATTATAGTAACTATACCATAGTATACTATAGTAATTATTCATGTGGGTCATAATAGTAATACAAGTACACACACACACACACACACACACACACACACACACACACACACACACACACACACACACACACACACACACACACACACACACACACACACACACACACACACACACACACACACACACACACACACACACACACACACACACACACTCCTAGGGATGTGAACCCACGCATCGGGACATCCTGCAGAAGCTAGTCCCCTTCCTGACCTCTCCTCTCTCCCCCCCCAGGGATGTGAACCCACGCATCGGGGACATCCTGCAGAAGCTAGCCCCTTCCTGACCTCTCCTCTCTCTCCCCCAGGGATGTGAACCCACGCATCGGGGACATCCTGCAGAAGCTAGTCCCCTTCCTGACCTCTCCTCTCTCCCCCCCAGGGATGTGAACCCACGCATCGGGGACATCCTGCAGAAGCTAGCCCCTTCCTGACCTCTCCTCTCTCCCCCAGGGATGTGAACCCACGCATCGGGGACATCCTGCAGAAGCTAGTCCCCTTCCTGACCTCTCCTCTCTCCCCCCCCAGGGATGTGAACCCACGCATCGGGACATCCTGCAGAAGCTAGTCCCCTTCCTGACCTCTCCTCTCTCTCCCCCCAGGGATGTGAACCCACGCATCGGGGACATCCTGCAGAAGCTAGCCCCTTCCTGAAGATGTACGGAGAGTACGTGAAGAACTTTGACCGGGCCATGGAGCTGGTCAACACCTGGATGGAGAGGTCGTCCCAGTTCAAAGCCATCGTCCACCAAATCCAGGTAGGTGGCCTGTAACACCTGTCCAGGGTTAAGGGGTTTTAAAGGGACATTCAGGTCCAGGGTTAAGGGGTTAAAGGGACATTCAGGTCCAGGGTTAAGGGGTTAAAGGGACATTCAGGTCCAGGGTTAAGGGGTTAAAGGGACATTCAGGTCCAGGGTTAAGGGGTTAAACGGACATTCAGGTCCAGGGTTAAGGGGTTAAAGGGACATTCAGGTCCAGGGTTAAGGGGTTAAACGGACATTCAGGTCCAGGGTTAAGGGGTTAAAGGGACATTCAGATAGGTGGCCTGTAACACCTGTTCAGGGTTAAGTAGCCTGGTGGATATGAGTGTTGGAACAATAACCGAAAGGTTGCTGGATCGAATCCCTGAGCTGATAAGGTAAAGATCTGTTTTTCTGCCCCTGAGCAAGGCATTAACCCACTGTTTCCCGGGCTCCGATGATGTGGATGTCGATTTAGGTAGCCACCCGAACCTCTCTGTTTCAGAGGGGTAAATGCGGAAGACTTTTAACCCGACCCAGTTGAATCCATTCAGTTGTACAACTGACTATGTATCCCCCTTTCCTTTAAAGGACATCCAGGTTCTAGCCTTGGGTCAGGGGTTATGGATATAGAAAACACTGTCCGTAACCCAGGCCCTAAACCTGTCTCTAGCAGCTCTTTCACACTCTCAGCTTCCTCAATAAAGAGTCCCAGCTGGCTGTGTGTAAAAATCTAATCAAATTGTATTTGTCACATGCTCCGAATACAACACCTTACAGTGAAATGTTTACTTACTTAATTAACCAACAATGCAGTTTTAAGAAAAAATAAATAAATAATTAAAGAGCAGCAGTAATATAACAATAGCGAGACGATATACAGAGGGTACAGAGTCAATGTGCGAGGGCCCCGGTTAGTTGAGGTAGTATGTACATGTCGGTAGATTTATTAAAGTGGCTATGCACAGATAATAAACAGAGATTAGCAGCAGCGTAAAATAGGGGGTAATGTAATGGTAATGTAATGGTAATGTCTGGGTCTGGGTAGCCATTGTATTAGCTGTTCAGGACCTTGACTTGGTGCTCCGGTACCGCTTGCCAGTAGCAGAGAGAACAGTCTATGACTAGGGTGGTTGGAGTCTTTGACAATTTTTAGGTCCTTCCTCCGACACCGCCTGGTATAGAGGTCCTGGATGGCAGGAAACTTGGCCCCAGTGCCTTGTGGTCGGAGGCCGAGCAGTTGCCGTACCAGGCCGTGATGCAACCAGTCAGGATGCTCTCGATGGTGCAGCTGTAGAACCTATTGAGGATCTGAGGACCCATGTCAAATCTTTTCAGTCTCCTGATGGGGAAGAGGTTTTGTCGTGCCATCTTCATGGCTCTCTTGGTGTACTTGGACCATGTTAGTTTGCTGATGACCTTGTCCTGGCTGTGTGTCTGTCCTGGCTGTGTGTCTGTCCTGGCTGTGTGTCTGTCCTGGCTGTGTGTCTGTCCTGGCTGTGTGTCTGTCCTGTCTGTCCTGGCTGTGTGTCTGTCCTGTCTGTCCTGGCTGTGTGTCTGTCCTGGCTGTGTGTATGTCCTGGCTGTCCTGGCTGTGTGTCTGTCCTGGCTGTGTGTCTGTCCTGGCTGTGTGTCTGTCCTGTCTGTTCTGGCTGTGTGTCTGTCCTGTCTGTTCTGTCTGTTCTGGCTGTGTGTCTGTCCTGTCTGTTCTGGCTGTGTGTCTGTCCTGTCTGTTCTGGCTGTGTGTCTGTCCTGTCTGTCCTGGCTGTGTGTGTCTGTCCTGGCTGTGTGTCTGTCCTGGCTGTGTGTCTGTCCTGGCTGTGTGTCTGTCCTGTCTGTTCTGGCTGTGTGTCTGTCCTGGCTGTGTGTCTGTCCTGTCTGTTCTGGCTGTTCTGGCTGTGTGTCTGTCCTGTCTGTTCTGGCTGTGTGTCTGTCCTGTCTGTTCTGGCTGTGTGTCTGTCCTGTCTGTTCTGGCTGTGTGTCTGTCCTGTCTGTTCTGGCTGTGTGTCTGTCCTGTCTGTCCTGGCTGTGTGTGTCTGTTCTGGCTGTGTGTCTGTCCTGGCTGTGTGTCTGTCCTGGCTGTGTGTCTGTCCTGGCTGTGTGTCTGTCCTGGCTGTGTGTCTGTCCTGTCTGTTCTGGCTGTGTGTCTGTCCTGGCTGTGTGTCTGTCCTGTCTGTCCTGGCTGTGTGTCTGTCCTGGCTGTGTGTCTGTCCTGTCTGTCCTGGCTGTGTGTCTGTCCTGGCTGTGTGTCTGTCCTGGCTGTGTGTCTGTCCTGTCTGTCCTGTCTGTCCTGGAACAAGCAAAGCTATACATGTTCTCTCTCTTTCTTTCCCGTAACATCTCCTACTCTTTTCTGTACAAACTCAAAGCCTAATGTCCTTCAGCATAATGTTGACTAAAGCCTAATGTCCTTCAGTATAATGTTGACTAAAGCCTAATGTCCTTCAGTATAATGTTGACTAAAGCCTAATGTCCTTCAGTATAATGTTGACTAAAGCCTAATGTCCTTCAGTATAATGTTGACTAAAGCCTAATGTCCTTCAGTATAATGTTGACTAAATCCTAATGTCCTTCAGTATAATGTTGACTAAAGCCTAATGTCCTTGAGTATAGTGTTGACTAAAGCCTAATGTCCTTCAGTATAATGTTGACTAAAGCCTAATGTCCTTGAGTATAATGTTGACTAAAGCCTAATGTCCTTCAGCATAATGTTGACTAAAGCCTAATGTCCTTCAGCATAATGTTGACTAAAGCCTAATGTCCTTCAGCATAATGTTGACTAAAGCCTAATGTCCTTCAGCATAATGTTGACTAAAGCCTAATGTCCTTCAGCATAATGTTGACTAAAGCCTAATGTCCTTCAGCATAATGTTGACTAAAGCCTAATGTCCTTCAGCATAATGTCCTGTATGTATCCAGAACATTGTTGCAGTATTGGGATGTATTAAGGGAATTGAGCAGATGTGCTGTGTCATGATACAGTCATGTGGTCCTTCTGTAGCTCAGTTGGTAGAGCATGGCGCTTGTAACGCCAGGGTAGTGGGTTCGATCCCCGGGACCACCCATACGTAGAATGTATGCACACATGACTGTAAGTCGCTTTGGATAAAAGCGTCTGCTAAATGGCATATATTATTATTATATTACATGGTTAAAATATATTTATGCTGAAGTCAAAGGACATGGGGCTCACGAGTGGAGCTGTCTAAGGAACTGCAGACACCCTGGTTCGAATCCAGGCATGTATCACAACCGGTCGTGATTGGTAGTCCCATAGGGCGGCGCACAATTGGCCCAGCAATTGTCTAGTTTTGGCCTGGTGTAGGCCGTCATTATAAAAACTGACTTGCCTAGTTAAATATTTTTTGAAATATAATTAAATGCGATATGTTTTTATACCTGGCAGTGTAAATAGCATGAACAGATTTCCTTTCCAGGGGATGTTGGGTAATATTCAATACCACACTCTGGATCTGGCAGCCTGTGTCTCCTGGTGTGAACAGGATGTCCTTAGACAATGTTCATTACACGTGTGATGTGTAAAGAATATTGAATATCAGTCTTTCTGAATTGATTAAATTATACATGAGGTTCTATAATATTTTCCCTGATATGATGAGTAGCTAGGAGATAGTCAGGTTAATATGACTGGTAACTAGGTGGTGGGACTGGGAGCCAGTCAGGTTAATATGACTGGTAACTAGGTGGTGGGACTGGGAGCCAGTCAGGTTAATATGACTGGTAACTAGGTGGTGGGACTGGGAGCCAGTCAGGTTAATATGACTGGTAACTAGGTGGTGGGAGCCAGTCAGGTTAATATGACTGGTAAATAGGTGGTGGGACTGGGAGCCAGTCAGGTTAATATGACTGGTAACTAGGTGGTGGGAGCCAGTCAGGTTAATATGACTGGTAACTAGGTGGTGGGAGCCAGTCAGGTTAATATGACTGGTAACTAGGTGGTGGGACTGGGAGCCAGTCAGGTTAATATGACTGGTAACTAGGTGGTGGGACTGGGAGCCAGTCAGGTTAATATGACTGGTAACTAGGTGGTGGGACTGGGAGCCAGTCAGGTTAATATGACTGGTAACTAGGTGGTGGGACTGGGAGCCAGTCAGGTTAATATGACTGGTAACTAGGTGGTGGGACTGGGAGCCAGTCAGGTTAATATGACTGGTAACTAGGTGGTGGGAGCCAGTCAGGTTAATATGACTGGTAACTAGGTGGTTGGAGCCAGTCAGGTTAATATGACTGGTAACTAGGTGGTGGGACTGGGAGCCAGTCAGGTTAATATGACTGGTAACTAGGTGGTGGGACTGGGAGCCAGTCAGGTTAATATGACTGGTAACTAGGTGGTGGGAGCCAGTCAGGTTAATATGACTGGTAACTAGGTGGTGGGACTGGGAGCCAGTCAGGTTAATATGACTGGTAACTAGGTGGTGGGACTGGGAGCCAGTCAGGTTAATATGACTGGTAACTAGGTGTGGTGGGAGCCAGTCAGGTTAATATGACTGGTAACTAGGTGGTGGGACTGGGAGCCAGTCAGGTTAATATGACTGGTAACTAGGTGGTGGGACTGGGAGCCAGTCAGGTTAATATGACTGGTAAATAGGTGGTGGGACTGGGAGCCAGTCAGGTTAATATGACTGGTAACTAGGTGGTGGGAGCCAGTCAGGTTAATATGACTGGTAACTAGGTGGTGGGACTGGGAGCCAGTCAGGTTAATATGACTGGTAAATAGGTGGTGGGACTGGGAGCCAGTCAGGTTAATATGACTGGTAACTAGGTGGTGGGACTGGGAGCCAGTCAGGTTAATATGACTGGTAACTAGGTGGTGGGACTGGGAGCCAGTCAGGTTAATATGACTGGTAAATAGGTGGTGGGACTGGGAGCCAGTCAGGTTAATATGACTGGTAACTAGGTGGTGGGGAGCCAGTCAGGTTAATATGACTGGTAACTAGGTGGTGGGAGCCAGTCAGGTTAATATGACTGGTAACTAGGTGGTGGGACTGGGAGCCAGTCAGGTTAATATGACTGGTAACTAGGTGGTGGGACTGGGAGCCAGTCAGGTTAATATGACTGGTAAATAGGTGGTGGGACTGGGAGCCAGTCAGGTTAATATGACTGGTAACTAGGTGGTGGGAGCCAGTCAGGTTAATATGACTGGTAACTAGGTGGTGGGACTGGGAGCCAGTCAGGTTAATATGACTGGTAACTAGGTGGTGGGACTGGGAGCCAGTCAGGTTAATATGACTGGTAACTAGGTGGTGGGACTGGGAGCCAGTCAGGTTAATATGACTGGTAACTAGGTGGTGGGACTGGGAGCCAGTCAGGTTAATATGACTGGTAACTAGGTGGTGGGAGCCAGTCAGGTTAATATGACTGGTAACTAGGTGGTGGGACTGGGAGCCAGTCAGGTTAATATGACTGGTAACTAGGTGGTGGGACTGGGAGCCAGTCAGGTTAATATGACTGGTAACTAGGTGGTGGGACTGGGAGCAAGTCAGGTTAATATGACTGGTAAATAGGTGGTGGGACTGGGAGCCAGTCAGGTTAATATGACTGGTAAATAGGTGGTGGGGAGCCAGTCAGGTTAATATGACTGGTAACTAGGTGGTGGGACTGGGAGCCAGTCAGGTTAATATGACTGGTAACTAGGTGGTGGGACTGGGAGCCAGTCAGGTTAATATGACTGGTAACTAGGTGGTGGGACTGGGAGCCAGTCAGGTTAATATGACTGGTAACTAGGTGGTGGGACTGGGAGCCAGTCAGGTTAATATGACTGGTAACTAGGTGGTGGGACTGGGAGCCAGTCAGGTTAATATGACTGGTAACTAGGTGGTGGGACTGGGAGCCAGTCAGGTTAATATGACTGGTAACTAGGTGGTGGGACTGGGAGCCAGTCAGGTTAATATGACTGGTAACTAGGTGGTGGGACTGGGAGCCAGTCAGGTTAATATGACTGGTAACTAGGTGGTGGGAGCCAGTCAGGTTAATATGACTGGTAACTAGGTGGTGGGACTGGGAGCCAGTCAGGTTAATATGACTGGTAACTAGGTGGTGGGACTGGGAGCCAGTCAGGTTAATATGACTGGTAACTAGGTGGTGGGACTGGGAGCAAGTCAGGTTAATATGACTGGTAAATAGGTGGTGGGACTGGGAGCCAGTCAGGTTAATATGACTGGTAAATAGGTGGTGGGAGCCAGTCAGGTTAATATGACTGGTAACTAGGTGGTGGGACTGGGAGCCAGTCAGGTTAATATGACTGGTAACTAGGTGGTGGGACTGGGAGCCAGTCAGGTTAATATGACTGGTAACTAGGTGGTGGGACTGGGAGCCAGTCAGGTTAATATGACTGGTAACTAGGTGGTGGGACTGGGAGCCAGTCAGGTTAATATGACTGGTAACTAGGTGGTGGGACTGGGAGCCAGTCAGGTTAATATGACTGGTAACTAGGTGGTGGGACTGGGAGCCAGTCAGGTTAATATGACTGGTAAATAGGTGGTGGGACTGGGAGCCAGTCAGGTTAATATGAAATAGGTGGTGGGACTGGGAGCCAGTCAGCTTAATATGACTGGTAACTAGGTGGTGGGACTGGGAGCCAGTCAGGTTAATATGACTGGTAACTAGATGGTGGGAGCCAGTCAGGTTAATATGACTGGTAACTAGGTGGTGGGACTGGGAGCCAGTCAGGTTAATATGACTGGTAACTAGGTGGTGGGACTGGGAGCCAGTCAGGTTAATATGACTGGTAACTAGGTGGTGGGACTGGGAGCAAGTCAGGTTAATATGACTGGTAAATAGGTGGTGGGACTGGGAGCCAGTCAGGTTAATATGACTGGTAAATAGGTGGTGGGACTGGGAGCCAGTCAGGTTAATATGACTGGTAACTAGGTGGTGGGACTGGGAGCCAGTCAGGTTAATATGACTGGTAACTAGGTGGTGGGACTGGGAGCCAGTCAGGTTAATATGACTGGTAAATAGGTGGTGGGAGCCAGTCAGGTTAATATGACTGGTAACTAGGTGGTGGGAGTCAGTCAGGTTAATATGACTGGTAACTAGGTGGTGGGAGCCAGTCAGGTTAATATGACTGGTAACTAGGTGGTGGGAACCAGTCAGGTTAATATGACTGGTAACTAGGTGGTGGGACTGGGAGCCAGTCAGGTTAATATGACTGGTAACTAGGTGGTGGGACTGGGAGCCAGTCAGGTTAATATGACTGGTAACTAGGTGGTGGGACTGGGAACCAGTCAGGTTAATATGACTGGTAACTAGGTGGTGGGAGCCAGTCAGGTTAATATGACTGGTAACTAGGTGGTGGGACTGGGAGCCAGTCAGGTTAATATGACTGGTAACTAGGTGGTGGGACTGGGAGCCAGTCAGGTTAATATGACTGGTAACTAGGTGGTGGGAACCAGTCAGGTTAATATGACTGGTAACTAGGTGGTGGGAGCCAGTCAGGTTAATATGACTGGTAACTAGGTGGTGGGACTGGGAGCCAGTCAGGTTAATATGACTGGTAACTAGGTGGTGGGAGCCAGTCAGGTTAATATGACTGGTAACTAGGTGGTTGGAGCCAGTCAGGTTAATATGACTGGTAACTAGGTGGTGGGAGCCAGTCAGGTTAATATGACTGGTAACTAGGTGGTGGGACTGGGAACCAGTCAGGTTAATATGACTGGTAACTAGGTGGTGGGAGCCAGTCAGGTTAATATGACTGGTAACTAGGTGGTTGGAGCCAGTCAGGTTAATATGACTGGTAACTAGGTGGTGGGAGCCAGTCAGGTTAATATGACTGGTAACTAGGTGGTTGGAGCCAGTCAGGTTAATATGACTGGTAACTAGGTGGTGGGAGCCAGTCAGGTTAATATGATGACTAGTAACTAGGTGGTGGGAGCCAGTCAGGTTAATATGACTGGTAACTAGGTGGTTGGAACCAGTCAGGTTAATATGACTAGTAACTAGGTGGTGGGACTGGGAGCCAGTCAGGTTAATATGACTGGTAACTAGGTGGTGGGACTGGGAGCCAGTCAGGTTAACATGACTGGTAACTAGGTGGTGGGAGCCAGTCAGGTGGTGGGAGCCAGTCAGGTTAATATGACTGGTAACTAGGTGGTTGGAACCAGTCAGGTTAATATGACTAGTAACTAGGTGGTTGGAGCCAGTCAGGTTAATATGATGACTAGTAACTAGGTGGTGGGACTGGGAGCCAGTCAGGTTAATATGACTGGTAACTAGGTGGTGGGACTGGGAGCCAGTCAGGTTAATATGACTGGTAACTAGGTGGTGGGACTGGGAGCCAGTCAGGTTAATATGACTGGTAAATAGGTGGTGGGACTGGGAGCCAGTCAGGTTAATATGACTGGTAAATAGGTGGTGGGACTGGGAGCCAGTCAGGTTAATATGACTGGTAAATAGGTGGTGGGACTGGGAGCCAGTCAGGTTAATATGACTAGTAACTAGGTGGTGGGAGCCAGTCAGGTTAATATGACTGGTAACTAGGTGGTGGGACTGGGAGCCAGTCCGGTTAATATGACTGGTAACTAGGTGGTGGGAGCCAGTCAGGTTAATATGACTGGTAACTAGGTGGTGGGACTGGGAGCCAGTCAGGTTAATATGACTGGTAACTAGGTGGTGGGAGCCAGTCAGGTTAATATGACTGGTAACTAGGTGGTGGGACTGGGAGCCAGTCAGGTTAATATGACTGGTAACTAGGTGGTTGGAGCCAGTCAGGTTAATATGACTGGTAACTAGGTGGTGGGAGCCAGTCAGGTTAATATGACTGGTAACTAGGTGGTGGGAGCCAGTCAGGTTAATATGACTGGTAACTAGGTGGTGGGAGCCAGTCAGGTTAATATGACTGGTAACTAGGTGGTTGGAACCAGTCAGGTTAATATGACTAGTAACTAGGTGGTGGGACTTGGAGCCAGTCAGGTTAATATGACTGGTAACTAGGTGGTGGGACTGGGAGCCAGTCAGGTTAATATGACTGGTAACTAGGTGGTGGGAGCCAGTCAGGTTAATATGACTGGTAACTAGGTGGTGGGAGCCAGTCAGGTTAATATGACTGGTAACTAGGTGGTGGGAGCCAGTCAGGTTAATATGACTGGTAACTAGGTGGTTGGAACCAGTCAGGTTAATATGACTGGTAACTAGGTGGTGGGAGCCAGTCAGGTTAATATGACTGGTAACTAGGTGGTTGGAACCAGTCAGGTTAATATGACTAGTAACTAGGTGGTGGGACTGGGAGCCAGTCAGGTTAATATGATGACTAGTAACTAGGTGGTGGGAGCCAGTCAGGTTAATATGACTGGTAACTAGGTGGTTGGAACCAGTCAGGTTAATATGACTGGTAACTAGGTGGTTGGAACCAGTCAGGTTAATATGACTAGTAACTAGGTGGTGGGACTGGGAGCCAGTCCGGTTAATATGACTGGTAACTAGGTGGTGGGAGCCAGTCAGGTTAATATGACTGGTAACTAGGTGGTTGGAACCAGTCAGGTTAATATGACTAGTAACTAGGTGGTGGGACTGGGAGCCAGTCCGGTTAATATGACTGGTAACTAGTGTCATGTTTGTCATTTATTATCATGTCTTGTCCCTGTGCTCCCCATTCTATTCGTTTCCCTCTGCTGGTCTTATTTGGTTCTTTCCCTCCTTCTATCCCTCTCTCTCCCCCTCCCCCTCTCACTCTCTCGCTCTCTCTTCTCTCTATCGTTCCGTTCCTGCTCCCAGCTGTTCCTATTCCCCTAATCATCATTTAGTCTTCCCACACCTGTTCCCGATCCTTTCCCCTGATTAGAGTCCCTATTTATTCCTTTGTGTTCCGTTCCTGTCCCGTCGGTTCCTTGTTTTGTATTCACCATGCTGTGATTGTGTTTCGCCCTGTCCTGTCGTGTTTTTGCCTTCATCAGATGCTGCGTGTGAGCAGGTGTCTCTGTCTACTACGGCCTGCGCCTACCCCAGGCGACCTGCAGTCTGTGGCCGCTTCTCTTGTCATTCCCCTCTACAGACTAGAGGATTTCTGTTATTCCCTGTTTGGACTTGAATAAACTCTGTTTCTGTTAAGTCGCTTTTGGGTCCTCTATCACCTGCATGACAGAAGGAACCGACCAAGGAATGGACCCAGCGACTTCAGACGCTCGTTACACTGCCGTCGAGATCCAAGGAGCCATGCTCGGCAGACACGAGCAGGAATTGTCTGCTGCTCGCCATGCCGTGGAGAACCTGGCCGCTCAGGTTTCCGACCTCTCTGGACAGTTCCAGAGTCTACGTCTCGTGCCACCTGTTACTTCCTGGCCTGCCGAGCCTCCAGAACCTAGGGTTAATAACCCACCTTGCTACTCCGGGCAGCCCACTGAGTGCCGCTCCTTTCTCACGCAGTGTGAGATTGTGTTCTCTCTCCAACCCAACACATACTCTAGAGAGAGAGCTCGGGTTGCTTACGTCATTTCACTCCTTACTGGCCGGGCTCGAGAATGGGGCACAGCTATCTGGGAGGCAAGGGCTGATTGCTCTAACAAGTTCCAGAACTTTAAAGAGGAGATGATTCGGGTTTTTGACCGTTCAGTTTTGGTAGGGAGGCTTCTAGGGCCCTGGCTTCCTTATGCCAAGGTGAACGGTCCATAACGGATTATTCTGTGAGTTTCGCACTCTTGCTGCCTCTAGTGAGTGGAACGAGCCGGCGCTGCTCGCTCGTTTTCTGGAGGACTCCACGCAGTGGTTAAGGATGAGATTCTCTCCCGGAGGTTCCATCAGATGTGGACTCTTTGATTGCTCTCGCCATCCGCATAGAACGACGGGTAGATCTTCGTCACCGGGCTCGTGGAAGAGAGCTCGCATCAACGGTGTTTCCCTGCTCCGCATCGCAACCATCTCCCTCCTCTGGCTTTGAGACTGAGCCCATGCAGCTGGGAGGATTCGCATCTCGACTAAGGAGAGGGAACGGAGGATCACCAACCGCCTGTGCCTCTATTGCGGAGTTGCTGGACATTTTGTTAATTCATGTCCAGTAGGAGGCCAGAGCCCATCAGTAAGCGGAGGGCTACTGGTGAGCGCTACTACTCAGGTCCCTTCATCTAGATCTTGTACTACTATGTCGGTCCATCTACGCTGGACCGGTTCGGGTGCTACATGCAGTGCCTTGATTGACTCTGGGGCTGAGGGTTGTTTCATGGACGAAGCATGGGTTCGGAAACATAACATTCCTTTCAGACCGTTAGACAGGCCTACGCCCATGTTTGCCTTAGATGGTAGTCATCTTCCCAGTATCAAATTTGAGACACTACCTTTAACTCTCACAGTATCTGGTAACCACAGTGAGACTATTTCTTTTTTGATTTTCCGTTCACCGTTTACACCTGTTGTTTTGGGTCATCCCTGGCTAGTATGTCATAATCCTTCTATTAATTGGTCTAGTAATTCTATCCTATCCTGGAACGTTTCTTGTCATGTGAAGTGTTTAATGTCTGCCATCCCTCCCGTTTCTTCTGTCCCTACTTCTCAGGAGGAACCTGGCGATTTGACAGGAGTGCCGGAGGAATATCATGATCTGCGCACGGTCTTCAGTCGGTCCCGAGCCAACTCCCTTCCTCCTCACCGGTCGTATGATTGTAGTATTGATCTCCTTCCGGGGACCACTCCTCCTCGAGGTAGACTATACTCTCTGTCGGCTCCCGAACGTAAGGCTCTCGAGGATTATTTGTCTGTGTCTCTTGACGCGGTACCATAGTGCCTTCTTCTTCTCCGGCCGGGGCGGGGTTCTTTTTGTTAAGAAGAAGGACGGTACTCTGCGCCCCTGCGTGATTATCGAGCTGAATGACATAACGGTTAAGAATCGTTATCCGCTTCCCCTTATGTCATCAGCCTTCGAGATTCTGCAGGGAGCCAGGTGCTTTACTAAGTTGGACCTTCATAACGCTTACCATCTCGTGCGCATCAGAGAGGGGGACGAGTGGAAAACGGCGTTTAACACTCCGTTAGGGCATTTTGAGTACCGGGTTCTGCCGTTCGGTCTCGCCAATGCGCCAGCTGTTTTTCAGGCATTAGTTAATGATGTTCTGAGAGACATGCTGAACATTTTTGTTTTTGTCTATCTTGACGATATCCTGATTTTTTCTCCGTCACTCGAGATTCATGTTCAGCACGTTCGACGTGTTCTACAGCGCCTTTTAGAGAATTGTCTCTACGTAAAGGCTGAGAAGTGCTCTTTTCATGTCTCCTCCGTTACTTTTCTCGGTTCCGTTATTTCCGCTGAAGGCATTCAGATGGATTCCGCTAAGGTCCAAGCTGTCAGTGATTGGCCCGTTCCAAGGTCACGTGTCGAGTTGCAGCGCTTTTTAGGTTTCGCTAATTTCTATCGGCGTTTCATTCGTAATTTCGGTCAAGTTGCTGCCCCTCTCACAGCTCTTACTTCTGTCAAGACGTGTTTTAAGTGGTCCGGTTCCGCCCAGGGAGCTTTTGATCTTCTAAAAGAACGTTTTTACGTCCGCTCCTATCCTCGTTACTCCTGACGTCACTAGACAATTCATTGTCGAGGTTGGCCTTCAGAGGTAGGCGTGGGAGCCATTCTATCCCAGCGCTTCCAGTCTGACGATAAGGTTCATCCTTGCGCTTATTTTTCTCATCGCCTGTCGCCATCTGAGCGCAACTATGATGTGGGTAACCGTGAACTGCTCGCCATCCGCTTAGCCCTAGGCGAATGGCGACAGTGGTTGGAGGGGGCGACCGTTCCTTTTGTCGTTTGGACAGACCATAAGAACCTTGAGTACATCCGTTCTGCCAAACGACTTAATGCCCGTCAAGCTCGTTGGGCGTTGTTTTTCGCTCGTTTCGAGTTTGTGATTTCTTACCGTCCGGGTAGCAAGAACACCAAGCCTGATGCCTTATCCCGTCTGTTTAGTTCTTCTGTGGCTTCTACTGATCCCGAGGGGATTCTTCCTTATGGGCGTGTTGTCGGGTTAACAGTCTGGGGAATGAAAGACAGGTTAAGCAAGCACTCACGCACACTGCGTCGCCGCGCGCTGTCCTAGTAACCTCCTTTTCGTTCCTGTTTCCACTCGTCTGGCTGTTCTTCAGTGGGCTCACTCTGCCAAGTTAGCTGGTCATCCCGGTGTTCGAGGCACTCTTGCTTCTATTCGCCAGCGCTTTTGGTGGCCGACTCAGGAGCGTGACACGCGCCGTTTCGTGGCTGCTTGTTCGGACTGCGCGCAGACTAAGTCGGGTAACTCTCCTCCTGCCGGTCGTCTCAGACCGCTCCCCATTCCTTCTCGACCATGGTCTCACATTGCCTTAGACTTCATTACCGGTCTGCCTTTGTCTGCGGGAAGACTGTGATTCTGACGGTTGTCGATAGGTTCTCTAAGGCGGCACATTTCATTCCCTCGCTAAACTTCCTTCCGCTAAGGAGACGGCACAAATCATTATTGAGAATGTATTCAGAATTCATGGCCTCCCGTTAGACGCCGTTTCAGACAGAGGCCCGCAATTCACGTCACAGTTTTGGAGGGAGTTCTGTCGTTTGATTGGTGCGTCCGTCAGTCTCTTTCCGGGTTTCATCCCCAGTCTAACGGTCAAGCAGAGAGGGCCAATCAGACGATTGGTCGCATACTACGCAGCCTTTCTTTCAGAAACCCTGCGTCTTGGGCAGAACAGCTCCCCTGGGCAGAATACGCTCACAATTCGCTTCCCTTCGTCTGCTACCGGGTTATCTCCGTTTCAGAGTAGTCTGGGTTACCAGCCTCCTCTGTTCTCATCCCAGCTTGCCGAGTCCAGCGTTCCCTCCGCTCAAGCGTTTGTCCAACGTTGTGAGCGCACCTGGAGGAGGGTGAGGTCTGCACTTTGCCGTTACAGGGCACAGACGGTGAGAGCCGCCAATAAACGCAGGATTAAGAGTCCAAGGTATTGTTGCGGCCAGAGAGTGTGGCTTTCCACTCGCAACCTTCCTCTTACGACAGCTTCTCGTAAGTTGACTCCGCGGTTCATTGGTCCGTTCCGTGTCTCCCAGGTCGTCAATCCTGTCGCTGTGCGACTGCTTCTTCCGCGACATCTTCGTCGCGTCCATCCTGTCTTCCATGTCTCCTGTGTTAAGCCCTTTCTTCGCACCCCGTTCGTCTTCCCTCCCCCTCCCGTCCTTGTCGAGCGCACCTATTTACAAGGTACATAAGATCATGGACATGCGTTCTCGGGGACGGGGTCACCAATACTTAGTGGATTGGGAGGGTTACGGTCCTGAGGAGAGGAGTTGGGTTCCGTCTCGGGACGTGCTGGACCGTTCACTCATCGATGATTTCCTCCGTTGCCGCCAGGATTCCTCCTCGAGTGCGCCAGGAGGCGCTCGGTGAGTGGGGGGGTACTGTCATGTTTGTCATTTATTATCATGTCTTGTCCCTGTGCTCCCCATTCTATTCGTTTCCCTCTGCTGGTCTTATTTGGTTCTTTCCCTCCTTCTATCCCTCTCTCTCCCCTCCCCTCTCACTCTCTCGCTCTCTCTTCTCTCTATCGTTCCGTTCCTGCTCCCAGCTGTTCCTATTCCCCTAATCATCATTTAGTCTTCCCACACCTGTTCCCGATCCTTTCCCCTGATTAGAGTCCCTATTTATTCCTTTGTGTTCCGTTCCTGTCCCGTCGGTTCCTTGTTTTGTATTCACCATGCTGTGATTGTGTTTCGCCCTGTCCTGTCGTGTTTTTTGCCTTCATCAGATGCTGCGTGTGAGCAGGTGTCTCTGTCTACTACGGCCTGCGCCTACCCGAAGCGACCTGCAGTCTGTGGCCGCTTCTCTTGTCATTCCCCTCTACAGACTAGAGGATTTCTGTTATTCCCTGTTTGGACTTGAATAAACTCTGTTTCTGTTAAGTCGCTTTTGGGTCCTCTATCACCTGCATGACAACTAGGTGGTGGGAGCCAGTCAGGTTAATATGACTGGTAACTAGGTGGTGGGACTGGGAGCCAGTCAGGTTAATATGACTGGTAACTAGGTGGTGGGACTGGGAGCCAGTCAGGTTAATATGACTGGTAACTAGGTGGTGGGATCCAGTCAGGTTAATATGACTGGTAACTAGGTGGTTGGAGCCAGTCAGGTTAATATGACTGGTAACTAGGTGGTGGGAGCCAGTCAGGTTAATATGATGACTAGTAACTAGGTGGTGGGAGCCAGTCAGGTTAATATGACTGGTAACTAGGTGGTGGGAGCCAGTCAGGTTAATATGACTGGTAACTAGGTGGTTGGAACCAGTCAGGTTATTATGACTGGTAACTAGGTGGTGGGAGCCAGTCAGGTTAATATGACTGGTAACTAGGTGGTGGGGAGCCAGTCAGGTTAATATGACTGGTAACTAGGTGGTGGGAGCCAGTCAGGTTAATATGACTAGTAACTAGGTGGTGGGACTGGGAGCCAGTCAGGTTAGTATGACTGGTAACTAGGTGGTGGGAGCCAGTCATGTTAATATGACTGGTAACTAGGGTGGTGGGACTGGGAGCCAGTCAGGTTAATATGATGACTAGTAACTAGGTGGTGGGAGCCAGTCAGGTTAATATGACTGGTAACTAGGTGGTTGGAACCAGTCAGGTTAATATGACTAGTAACTAGGTGGTGGGACTGGGAGCCAGTCAGGTTAATATGACTGGTAACTAGGTGGTTGGAGCCAGTCAGGTTAATATGACTAGTAACTAGGTGGTGGGAGCCAGTCATGTTAATATGACTGGTAACTAGGTGGTGGGAGCCAGTCAGGTTAATATGACTGGTAACTAGGTGGTGGGAGCCAGTCAGGTTAATATGACTGGTAACTAGGTGGTGGGAGCCAGTCAGGTTAATATGACTGGTAACTAGGTGGTGGGAGCCAGTCAGGTTAATATGACTGGTAACTAGGTGGTGGGAGCCAGTCAGGTTAATATGACTGGTAACTAGGTGGTGGGAGCCAGTCAGGTTAATATGACTGGTAACTAGGTGGTGGGAGCCAGTCATGTTAATATGACTGGTAACTAGGTAGTGGGAGCCAGTCAGGTTATTATGACTGGTAGCTAGGTAGTTAGAGACAGTCAGGTTAATATGACTGGTAACTAGGTGGTGGGGCTGGGAGCCAGTCATGTTGTTGGAAAAAGAGCAGCCAGTAGAATACTAATGACCTATCAGACAGAGGATCTCCCCTTCTTCAAACACTCTGCTCATAGCTTACTCTTACTGAATACTAACATGGTTACAGACTTGATCAATCTGATTAGAACCACCAGCAGCCTTGTACTGTACCCTGCTGTCTGTCGGAACGTGTGGATCCCATAGATAGATAAGATGATATATTGACTATGGTTCAGCGAGAATAACAGCAAAATAAATAAATACAGTAGGGGAAGAGGTAGTTGTTTGGGCTAAATTATAGATGGGCTATGTACAGGTGCAGTAATCTGTGAACTGCTCTGACAGCTGGTGCTTAAAGGTAGTGAGGGAGATTAGTGTTTCCAGTTTCAGAGATTTTTGTAGTTACCACGTTGCTGAGGTGCAGCCATGACCAGCTCTGAAACCAGATTGTATAACGGAGAAGGTACGGTGGGATTCTAAATGGTCGGTAATCTGTTTGTTGACTTGGCTTTCGAAGACCATAGAAAGGCAGGGTCGTATAGATATAGGTCTGTAGCAGTTTGGGTCAAGAGTGTCCCCCCCTTTGAAGAAGGGGGATGACAGCAGCTGCGTTCCAATCTCAGACGACATGAAAGAGAGGTTGAACAGGCTAGTAATAGGGGTTGCAACAATTTCGGCAGATCATTTTAGAAAGAAATGGTCCAGATTGTCTAGCCCGGCTGATTTGTAGGGGTCCAGTTTTTGCAGCTCTTTCAGGACATCAGCTGACTGGATTTGGGAGAAGGAGAAATGGGGAAGGCTTGGGCGAGTTGCTGTGGGGGGTGCAGTGCTGTTGACCGGGGTAGGGGTAGGTCACCTCCTTGACCAAGGCCCTTCTCCCCCAATTTCTCAGTTTGGCTAGATGGCAGCTCTAGGATGAGTCTTGGTGGTTCCAAACTTTTCCAATTAAGAATGATGGAGGCCACTGTGTTCTCGGGGACCTTCAATGCTGAAAAAATATTTTGGTACCCTTTCCCCAGATCTGTGCCTCGACACAATCCTGTCTCGGAGCTCTACAGACAATTCCTTTCAACTTCATGGCTTGTTTTTTTTGCTCTAATATCCACTTAATGGAATCAATTTTAGAATGAGGCTGTAACGTAACGAAATGTGGAAAAAGTCAAGGGGTCTGAAACCTTTCTGGGTCCATATAAAACCCCAGGCTGCCAGTTGGGGTGCAGATGAAGAGGAGTACGTACCCAGGTTAAAGAGGGATTTTTTGTTGTGTCTTGAGACAATTGAGACATTGATTGTGTGCCATACAGAGGGTGAATGGGCAAGACAGAATATTAAAATGCCTTTTGACAGGTTATGGTAGTAGGTGGTAGTATGGTATGGTAGTAGGTGGTAGTATGGTATGGTAGTAGGTGGTAGTATGGTATGGTAGTAGGTGGTAGTATGGTATGGTAGTAGGTGGTAGTATGGTATGGTAGTAGGTGGTAGTAGGGTATGGTAGTAGGTGGTAGTATGGTATGGTAGTAGGTGGTAGTATGGTATGGTAGTAGGTGGTAGTATGGTATGGTAGTAGGTGGTAGTAGGGTATGGTATTAGGTGGTAGTATGGTATGGTAGTAGGTGGTAGTAGGATATGGTAGTAGGTGGTAGTATGGTATGGTAGTAGGTGGTAGTAGGGTATGGTAGTAGGTGGTAGTAGGGTATGGTAGTAGGTGGTAGTAGGGTATGGTAGTAGGTGGTGGTAGGGTATGGTAGTAGGTGGTACTAGGGTATGGTAGTAGGTGGTAGTAGGGTATGGTAGTAGGTGGTGGTATGGTATGGTAGTAGGTGGTAGTAGGGTATGGTAGTAGGTGGTAGTAGGGTATGGTAGTAGGTGGTAGTATGGTATGGTAGTAGGTGGTAGTAGGTGGTAGTATGGTATGGTAGTAGGTGGTAGTAGGGTATGGTAGTAGGTGGTAGTAGGGTATGGTAGTAGGTGGTGTTATGGTATGGTAGTAGGTGGTAGTAGGGTATGGTAGTAGGTGGTAGTAGGGTATGGTAGTAGGTGGTAGTATGGTATGGTAGTAGGTGGTAGTAGGGTATGGTAGTAGGTGGTAGTAGGGTATTACATTTACATTTAAGTCATTTAGCAGACGCTCTTATCCAGAGCGACTTACAAATTGGTGCATTCACCTTATGACATCCAGTGGAACAGTCACTTAGGTGGTAGTATGGTATGGTAGTAGGTGGTAGTATGGTATGGTAGTAGGTGGTAGTAGGGTATGGTAGTAGGTGGTGGTATGGTATGGTAGTAGGTGGTAGTAGGGTATGGTAGTAGGTGGTAGTATGGTATGGTAGTAGGTGGTAGTATGGTATGGTAGTAGGTGGTAGTAGGTGGTAGTAGGTGGTAGTAGGTGGTAGTAGGGTATGGTAGTAGGTGGTAGTATGGTATGGTAGTAGGTGGTAGTATGGTAGTAGGTGGTGGTAGTATGGTATGGTAGTTGGTGGTAGTAGGGTATGGTAGTAGGTGGTAGTATGGTATGCTAGTAGGTGGTAGTAGGTGGTAGTAGGGTATGGTAGTAGGGTATGGTAGTAGGTGGTAGTATGGTATGGTAGTAGGTGGTAGTATGGTATGGTAGTAGGTGGTAGTATGGTAGTAGGTGGTAGTATGGTGTGGTAGTAGGTGGTAGTGTGGTATGGTAGTAGGTGGTAGTATGGTATGCTAGTAGGTGGTAGTAGGTGGTAGTAGGTGGTAGTAGGGTATGGTAGTAGGTGGTAGTATGGTATGGTAGTAGGTGGTAGTAGGGTATGGTAGTAGGTGGTAGTATGGTATGCTAGTAGGTGGTAGTATGGTATGGTAGTAGGTGGTAGTAGGTGGTAGTATGGTATGGTAGTAGGTGGTAGTAGGTGGTAGTAGGGTATGGTAGTAGGTGGTAGTAGGGTATGGTAGTAGGTGGTAGTAGGGTATGGTAGTAGGTGGTAGTAGGGTATGGTAGTAGGTGGTAGTATGGTATGGTAGTAGGTGGTAGTAGGGTATGGTAGTAGGGTATGGTAGTAGGTGGTAGTAGGTGGTAGTAGGGTATGGTAGTAGGGTATGGTAGTAGGTGGTAGTATGGTATGGTAGTAGGTGGTAGTAGGGTATGGTAGTAGGTGCCAGACGCACCGGTTTGTGTTAAGAACTGCAACGCTGCTGGGTTTTTCACGCTCAACAGCTTCCTGTGTGGTGTGTGTGTCTCTGTGTGTGTCCTCAGAGAGAGGAGCGCTGTGGTAACCTGTGTGTCTCTGTGTGTGTCCTCAGAGAGAGGAGCGCTGTGGTAACCTGTGTGTCTCTGTGTGTGTGTCCTCAGAGAGAGGAGCGCTGTGGTAACCTGTGTGTCTCTGTATGTGTGTCCTCAGAGAGAGGAGCGCTGTGGTAACCTGTGTGTCTCTGTGTGTGTGTCCTCAGAGAGAGGAGCGCTGTGGTAACCTGTGTGTCTCTGTGTGTGTGTCCTCAGAGAGAGGAGCGCTGTGGTAACCTGACCCTACAGCACCACATGTTGGAGCCGGTTCAGAGGATCCCTCGCTACGAGCTGCTGTTGAAAGACTACCTGCACCGTCTCCCTGGCGACCATGATGACTTTAAGGATGCCCAGAGTGAGTGTTTGAACCCATCCCGGTCCTGCGTCATGCACTGCTATACACACACACACACACACACACACACACACACACACACACACACACACACACACACACACACACACACACACACACACACACACACACACACACACACACACACACGCTCACACACACACACACACACACACACACACACACACACACACACACACACACACACACACACACACACACACACACGCTCTTCACATTGTCTCATTTCAGTGTTGTTTGTGCAGTTTGTGCTGCTGCAAACTGTTAGAAAGCCAGCTCTGGATGCAACTCCATTGAGGGCAACTGGGTGGGAGTTCATGAGGAATCACAACATTTCATCCAGGTCAGCAGAAAGGGTCAGCCAATGAATTAAACTACTCTTCAAACATTCCATAACTCCAGGGGGGCAGTAAAACATCAACGTAGTGGTTAGAGCGTTGGACTAGTAACCGGAAGTTTGCAAGTTCAAACCCCGAGCTGACAAGGTACAAATCTGTCGTTCTGCCCCTGAACAGGCAGTTAACCCACTGTTCCCAGGCCGTCATTGAAAATAAGAATGTGTTCTTAACTGACTTGCCTGGTTAAATAAAGGTTAAATTAAAATACCTGTTCAGATTACACCCTCCAGGGGCAGTAAAATCACCATCCTTGTCTTTAAACCTGTTCAGACATCACCCTCCAGGGGCAGTATGGCACCATTTCAGTTTGTTTACCTACTCATAGAAGTAGTAGAAGAAGAAATGGAACGCCCTTTAAAATAGAGAAAGCCCATTAATATGTCCCCCTGCATCACAACAGTATATCAACGGTGTGATGACCTAATGGGGCGAATTTTGGAGATCATTACAGCTAAAATGACTTTATTTTCAACCCCTTGTAAAACCAAGCTTTCCACTACAATGTCTCTGTTTTATTGAGATTTGATTAGCGAAGAAGATTAAAACATTTACTTCAAACTACAGTACTTTTGGGTCCCTTGCTAATTTGTAACTTGTTTGGGGCGACCCGACTGAATTCACATAGAAAAGTGAGTTATAGATCTGTCATTCTCGCTGAAAGCAAGTCTAAGAAGGGGAGGATCTGTTCTAGGTGGGCTATTTCTATGCTTCCCGTTCTTTAAGTTTTTGTTTTCCGTCTAACGACTTTTGGTTTTGCTTCAAACAGCTGTAAATACAAAATTTACGGTTATTGAAAATATATTTTACAGCCGTTTAGACTGTACAATAATTCTCTACACTATGAATTGCTTGTTTTTGTCACATAAACAAAAATGATTAGAAATTTTAGCAACCAGGAAATGACAGAGCAATTTCTGCATATTGCACCTTTAACATTTCAACAACATGAAATCCATGTGTTAAACGTTGCTACGTTTTGTAAATAGCAAAAAGAAGGCGTGTAAGGCTCAACACGTTAAAGTTACTTACAGATCAGAAAGTCAGCTAATTTACATTAATTTACATTCATCTGCAAATCCATTTGATATACTAGTCAGGCTGTCATGTTTTTTATTTTGTGCAGCCTAGTTAAATAAAAGTTAAATTAAAAATTAAAAAATACATCCCTCCTCTTGTCTTCAAAATTCATAACATTTGCTACTTACTGTTTTCATCAGCCAAAACACCCTTAATGTAAATGTAAATGTTATGATTTTTTTATATATATTTTTTATCTATCTCCCGTAGCTCGTTAGCACCCCCTTGTGGTGGAATAGATATCTACCTATTGTAGGTCCTAGGATACAATAATGAACAATGTTGAACTAACAAATACCATCAAGGGATATGTTACAATTTACAATAATGAGCTCCTTGTGAAACAGATGTGAATATCAAACTGGCAATATTGAAGATTTTTGTGGTGCAGGTGTGTCATTAATTTATTTTCACACATTTTTTGTACACTCACATGGCAATCACAGACTGAAATAGTGCATTCTGGTGTGTAGAATAGAGAGGAGAGGAGGATGCTGTGCAGGTGGGAGACTCTGCCTGTCATTAGTTCTCAACAGGCAGCTAGTCTCAGAAGGGGGACTTGAAGAGGGAGACGGTGAAGTCCAGGCACTGCTGCTCTCTTTGTTCTGAGTGTTGGCAGTGCTCGTGATTTTAGTTCATCTGTTTATCTTACATATTATGTGCCCAGTATGACAGAGCAAGAAAACTTTCTTATCAGATAATGACAACATGACAATAACAGTAGCTGTAGATGATATAAATGAAAAGTTGGAGGGTGGTTGGAAATGGAGGACATCAGTTGGATGCAGGTCTGGGTGTTGGGCAGCATCCCTAGGTCCTGGAGAACAGGAAATCAAATCAAATCAAATTGTATTTGTCACATACACATGGTTAGCAGATGTTAGTGCGAGTGTAGCGAAATGCTTGTGCTTCTAGTTCCGACAATGCAGTAATAACCAACAAGTAATCTAGCTAACAATTCCAAAACTACTACCTTATAGACACAAGTGTAAGGGGATAAAGAATATGTACATAAAGATATATGAATGAGTGATGGTACAGAGCGGCATAGGCAAGATGCAGTCGATGATATAGTGTACAGTATATACATATGAGATGAGTATGTAAACAAAGTGGCATAGTCAAAGTGGCTAGTGATACATGTATTACATAAGGATGCAGTAGATGATATAGAGTACAGTATAAACGTATACGTATGAGATGAATAATGTAGGATATGTAAACATTATATTAGGTAGCATTGTTTAAAGTGGCTAGTGATATATTTTACATAATTTCCCATCAATTCTCATTATTAAAGTGGCTGGAGTTGAGTCAGTGTGTTGGCAGCAGCCACTCAATGTTAGTGGTGGCTGTTTAACAGTCTGATGGCCTTGAGATAGAAGCTGTTTTTCAGTCTCTCGGTCCCAGCTTTGATGCACCTGTACTGACCTCGCCTTCTGGATGATAGCGGGGTGAACAGGCAGTGGCTCGGGTGGTTGTTGTCCTTGATGATCTTTATGGCCTTCCTGTGACATCGGGTGGTGTAGGTGTCCTGGAGAGCAGGTAGTTTGCCCCCGGTGATGCGTTGTGCAGACCTCACTACCCTCTGCAGAGCCTTACGGTTGAGGGCGGAGCAGTTGCCGTACCAGGCGGTGATACAGCCCGACAGGATGCTCTCGATTGTGCATCTGTAGAAGTTTGTGAGTGCTTTTGGTGACAAGCCAAATTTCTTAAGCCTCCTGAGGTTGAAGAGGCGCTGCTGCGCCTTCTTCACGATGCTGTCTGTGTGGGTGGATCAATTCAGTTTTGTCTGTGATGTGTACGCCGAGGAACTTAAAACTTACTACCCTCTCCACTACTGTTCCATCGATGTGGATAGGGGGGTGTTCCCTCTGCTGTTTCCTGAAGTCCACAATCATCTCCTTAGTTTTGTTGACGTTGAGTGTGAGGTTATTTTCCTGACACCACACTCCGAGGGCCCTCACCTCCTCCCTGTAGGCCGTCTCGTCGTTGTTGGTAATCAAGCCTACCACTGTTGTGTCGTCCGCAAACGTGGCCACGCAGTCATGGGTGAACAGGGAGTACAGGAGAGGGCTCAGAACGCACCCTTGTGGGGCCCCAGTGTTGAGGATCAGCGGGGTGGAGATGTTGTTGTCTACCCTCACCACCTGGGGGCGGCCCGTCAGGAAGTCCAGTACCCAGTTGCACAGGGCGGGGTCGAGACCCAGGGTCTCGAGCTTGATGAAGAACTTGGAGGGCACTATGGTGTTAAATGCCGAGCTAACGTTAGCCAGCTACCTAATTATGATAGGACAACCTATTTTTACCCTGAATGACCATCAAATTCAAAATTCATAACATTTGCTACTTAATCTGTCTTAAATAAAACATGCAGTTTCAAACTCGTCAGTCACTCAGTCGCACTAGAATACCTGCAATTATTCTGATGGACTTCACACACTGGTGGCATGAGGAAATAGCATGGTTTCCATTTGGTAAAGTTTCTAAACCCCCTGATTGGTTGGAACTTGTTTCCACAGGTTTTCCACCGAATCAAATCTTGAGAGAAAAACCCCCTCTGGTGAACAGTTTGCCACTAGCTGTAACGGCGTTCTTCGTTTGTAGAAAGAGAGTCGGACCGAAATAATATAATAATAATATAATAATATATGCCATTTAGCGGACGCTTTTATCCAAAGCGACTTACAGTCATGTGTGCATACATTCTACGTATGGGTGGTCCCGGGGATCGAACCCACTACCCTGGCGTTACAAGCGCCATGCTCTACCAACTGAGCTACAGAAGGACCACCATGCAGCGTAGTGGTTACTCATGTCTTTAATAAAGAGATCGCGATACATGAAATAACTTAGAATTATACAAAAAAAACACAAACGGAACGTGAAACCCATTACAGCCTATCTGGTGAAACTACACAGAGACAGGAACAAACACCCACAGAATACAAAGCGAAACCAGTCTACCTAAATACGGTTCCCAATCAGAGACAACGAGAATCACCTGACTCTGATTGAGAACCGCCTCAGGCAGCCAAGCCCATACAACACCCCTACTCAGCCGCAATCCCAATAATACAAAAACCCCAATACGAAATACAACAACAAAACCCCATGTCACACCCTGGTCTGACCAAATATATAACGAAAACACAAAATACTAAGACCAAGGCGTGACACTAGTGGCAATACAAATTATTGTTGCCAAAGGTTGGCAGCAGATTCAACACTAGTAACAACATTTGCAAACTTCTGGCAAATATTTTGTGGTACACTATGTAGTTTACAGAGAATTTGTCACAAACCTGCAGGGAGTTTGCAATTCATTTATGTAAAGGCTAGCAATGTCAATCTAAAATCTAAAAACAGATTAAATTACTTCTTCCTATTTAACAGCATTGTCTTATATAAAGACAAATATAGGTTAAAGAAAGAGTGCTCTCTTTTCAGTCTTTTCAGTCAGTAAGTAGTCAGCAGGTAGTCTTGAAAATAAAAGAGAGCCGCACACTCTTGGAGCTCAGATGCAAAAAATTGAATACCAACATTTGGACAGCCAAGCTGTCTTCATCAGGGTATAATCACAAACACTGCGGGATGACTCGTTTATATAGTGTCAAAAGACACAGGTGTCTGTAATCAGTCAGCAGGTAGTCAGCAGGTAGTCAGCAGGTAGTCAGCAGGTAGTCAGTAGGTAGTCAGCAGGTAGTCAGTAGGTAGTCAGCAGGTAGTCAGTAGGTAGTATGTAGTCAGTCAGCAGGTAGTCAGCAGGTAGTCAGTAGGTAGTCAGCAGGTAGTCAGCAGGTAGTCAGTAGGTAGTCAGCAGGTAGTCAGCAGGTAGTCAGTAGGTAGTCAGTAGGTAGTCAGCAGGTAGTCAGTAAGTAGTCAGCAGGTAGTCAGCAGGTAGTCAGTGTGTAGTCAGCAGGTAGTTAGTAGGTAGTCAGCAGGTAGTCAGTAGGTAGTCAGTAGGTAGTCAGCAGGTAGTCAGTAGGTAGTCAGTAGGTAGTAGGTAGTCAGCAGGTAGTCATCAGGTAGTCAGTAGGTAGTCAGTAGGTAGTCAGTAGGTAGTCAGTAGGTAGTCAGCAGGTAGTCAGTAGGTAGTCAGCAGGTAGTCAGCAGGTAGTCAGTAAGTAGTCAGCAGGTAGTCAGTGTGTAGTCAGCAGGTAGTCAGCAGGTAGTCATCAGGTAGTCAGTAGGTAGTCAGCAGGTAGTCATCAGGTAGTCAGTAGGTAGTCAGTAGGTAGTCAGCAGGTAGTCAGTAGGTAGTCAGCAGGTAGTCAGCAGGTAGTCAGTAGGTAGTCAGCAGGTAGTCAGCAGGTAGTCAGCAGGTAGTCAGTAAGTAGTCAGCAGGTAGTCAGCAGGTAGTCAGCAGGTAGTCAGTGTGTAGTCAGCAGGTAGTCAGCAGGTAGTCAGTAGGTAGTCAGTGTGTTGTCAGTGTGTTGTCAGTGTGTTGTCAGCAGGTAGTCAGCAGGTAGTCAGCAGGTAGTCAGCAGGTAGTCAGTAGGTAGTCAGCAGGTAGTCAGCAGGTAGTCAGCAGGTAGTCAGTAAGTAGTCAGCAGGTAGTCAGTAGGTAGTCAGCAGGTAGTCAGCAGGTAGTCAGTAGGTAGTCAGCAGGTAGTCAGCAGGTAGTCAGCAGGTAGTCAGCAGGTAGTCAGTAGGTAGTCAGCAGGTAGTCAGCAGGTAGTCAGCAGGTAGTCAGTAAGTAGTCAGCAGGTAGTCAGTAGGTAGTCAGCAGGTAGTCAGCAGGTAGTCAGTAGGTAGTCAGCAGGTAGTCAGCAGGTAGTCAGTAGGTAGTCAGCAGGTAGTCAGTAGGTAGTCAGCAGGTAGTCAGCAGGTAGTCGGCAGGTAGTCAGTAAGTAGTCAGCAGGTAGTCAGTAAGTAGTCAGTAAGTAGTCAGCAGGTAGTCAGTAAGTAGTCAGTAAGTAGTCAGTAGGTAGTCAGCAGGTAGTCAGTAGGTAGTCAGCAGGTAGTCAGTAGGTAGTCGGCAGGTAGTCAGCAGGTAGTCAGTAGGTAGTCAGCAGGTAGTCAGCAGGTAGTCAGCAGGTAGTCAGCAGGTAGTCAGTGTGTAGTCAGCAGGTAGTCAGCAGGTAGTCAGTAGGTAGTCAGTAGGTAGTCAGCAGGTAGTCAGTAGGTAGTCAGCAGGTAGTCAGTAGGTAGTCAGCAGGTAGTCAGTAGGTAGTCAGTAAGTAGTCAGTAAGTAGTCAGTAAGTAGTCAGTAAGTAGTCAGAAGGTAGTCAGTAAGTAGTCAGTAAGTAGTCAGTAGGTAGTCAGCAGGTAGTCAGTGTGTAGTCAGTAAGTAGTCAGCAGGTAGTCACCGTCAAAAACACTGTCCTTGGAGAGCGATTCTGAGGTAATAAATTTGCGCATTAACCAATCAAGCTTTTATGAGGTGAACTAGAACTGCCCGCATCCTCCGTCCTCCGCGACCGCTACAGGGCAAAAAAAATAGAGCCCAAGCAACCAACATAGCATCAGGTGCTTTGGTTCATTACGTAATCCGGTCAGACTTTTAAGAGTTCCAGCAACATTCCGAGCAACGAAAGATAGAGTTAATTGAATCCCATTATAATGCAAGGGGAGATACTTTTTGGCAGGTGGACACTATTTGGCTTGACGGGCTCTCTTACTATCTCTATGTTTTCGTTAAATTGTGAACCAGTCTGAGACTCGCAATGACAGGAGTATTCAACTCTTACCCTATGAGGTCCGGAGCTTGTTGGTTTTCTGTTTTACCTGATAATTAATTCCACACGCCTGGTGTCACTGGTCTAATTAGTGGTGTCACTGGTCTAATTAGTGGTGTCACTGGTCTAATTAGTGGTTTCACTGGTCTAATTAGTGGTGTCACTGGTCTAATTAGTGGTGTCACTGGTCTAATTAGTGGTGTCACTGGTCTAATTAGTGGTGTCACTGGGCTAATTAAAAAAATGAAGTGGAAGTGGCTTCGAGGTCCAGAGTTGAGTTTGAGTGCTCTATGATATGAAAAGAGCTATACAAATAAAATATATTATTATGCAAATAAAATATATTATTATGCAAATAAAATATATTATTATGCAAATAAAATATATTATTATGCAAATAAAATATGTTATTATGCAAATAAAATATATTATTATGCAAATAAAATATATTATTATACAAATAAAATATATTATTATACAAATAAAATATATTATTATACAAATATATATATATATATATTATTACTTTCAATTCATTCGAGGGAAATGCAGGAATATTTTTGTTGTCGTAACAAAGTCTCTTGTGTCTTTTCAGAATCTCTGGAGTTGATCGCCACAGCGGCAGAGCACTCCAACACAGCCATTAGAAAGATGGTGAGTCCTTTCACACTGTAGAGCACTCCAACACAGCCATCAGAAAGATGGTGAGTCCTTCCACACTGCAGAGCACTCCAACACAGCCATTAGAAAGATGGTGAGTCCTTTCACACTGCAGAGCACTCCAACACAGCCATCAGAAAGATGGTGAGTCCTTCCACACTGCAGAACACTCCAACACAGCCATTAGAATGATGGTGAGTCCTTCCACACTGCAGAACACTCCAACACAGCCATTAGAAAGATGGTGAGTCCTTTCACACTGCAGAGCACTCCAACACAGCCATTAGAAAGATGGTGAGTCCTTTCACACTGCAGAACACTCCAACACAGCCATTAGAATGATGGTGAGTCCTTCCACACTGCAGAACACTCCAACACAGCCATTAGAAAGATGGTGAGTCCTTTCACACTGCAGAACACTCCAACACAGCCATTAGAATGATGGTGAGTCCTTCCACACTGCAGAACACTCCAACACAGCCATTAGAAAGATGGTGAGTCCTTCCACACTGCAGAGCACTCCAACACAGCCATTAGAAAGATGGTGAGTCCTTTCACACTGCAGAGCACTCCAACACAGCCATCAGAAAGATGGTGAGTCCTTCCACACTGCAGAACACTCCAACACAGCCATTAGAATGATGGTGAGTCCTTCCACACTGCAGAACACTCCAACACAGCCATTAGAAAGATGGTGAGTCCTTTCACACTGCAGAGCACTCCAACACAGCCATTAGAAAGATTGTGAGTCCTTTCACACTGCAGAACACTCCAACACAGCCATTAGAATGATGGTGAGTCCTTCCACACTGCAGAACACTCCAACACAGCCATTAGAATGATGGTGAGTCCTTCCACACTGCAGAACACTCCAACACAGCCATTAGAAAGATGGTGAGTCCTTTCACACTGCAGAGCACTCCAACACAGCCATTAGAATGATGGTGAGTCCTTCCACACTGCAGAACACTCCAACACAGCCATTAGAAAGATGGTGAGTCCTTCCACACTGCAGAACACTCCAACACAGCCATTAGAAAGATGGTGAGTCCTTTCACACTGCAGAACACTCCAACACAGCCATTAGAAAGATGGTGAGTCCTTTCACACTGCAGAGCACTCCAACACAGCCATTAGAAAGATGGTGAGTCCTTCCACACTGCAGAACACGCCCTCACCAGTGATCTGAATGTTGATTCATAACCAATGAAGATTTTAACATGTAAATCTTGGTGAGGCAAACTCAATAACAACAACAATCAATGCATTATCAATGCAATACACTACACAACACAACACAACACTACACAACACTACACTACACAACACAACACTACACTACACAACACTACACAACACTACACTACACAACACTACACAACACAACACTACACAACACCACTACACAAAGGCACAACATTACACAACACAACACCACAACACAACACAACACAACACTACACTACACAACACTACACTACACAACACTACACAACACTACACTACACTACACAACACAACACAACACAACACAACACTACACAACACTACACAACACTACACTACACTACACTACACTACACTACACAACACAACACTACACAACACTACACAACACTACACAACACAACACAACACTACACAACACTACACTACACAACACTACACAACACTACACAACACAACACAACACAACACTACACAACACTACACAACACAACACTACACAACACAACACAACACTACACAACACTACACCACTACACAAAGGCACAACACTACACAACACTACACAACACAACACAACACTACACTACACAACACTACACAACACAACACTACACTACACAACACAACACTACACAACACAACACAACACTACACAACACTACACAACACAACACAACACAACACAACACTACACAACACAACACAACACTACACAACACAACACAACACTACACAACACTACACAACACAACACAACACAACACAACACAACACAACACTACAACACACAACACAACACAACACTACACAACACAACACTACACAACACTACACAACACTACACTACACAACACAACACAACACTACACTACACTACACTACACTACACTACACTACACTACACAACACTACACTACACAACACTACACAACACTACACAACACTACACAACACAACACTACACAACACAACACAACACTACACAACACTACACAACACAACACTACGCTACACAACACAACACTACACTAGACAACACAACACTACACTACACAACACTACACTAGACAACACAACACTACACAACACAACACAACACAACACTACACTACACTACACTACACAACACAACACTACACAACACAACACTACACAACACTACACTACACTACACAACACAACACTACACAACACAACACAACACAACACTACACAAAAGTAAACAATTGCACTATAATGGTGACAAACGGTGCCCACAAACTGTTAGGGCCTACATAAAGCTGTCCCAACAGCAGAGTCCCAACAACTTACCACTGCTACACCTGGTTTTCAGCAGAGCCTTGTCTGGCAGCGAAACAGTTATTTCAGCCTCATTTACCACCTTTTAAAAAACATAGCTGACTTGCTTAAACAAATGTGCTTTTTACTGACAATTGAGATGTACAAACTAGTTCAAATCATGACATCAGTGATCTTCAAGTTGGAGCTTGAGAAAGAGGCCCGAGTTCCCAACTTGGAATTCAGAGTTGGATGACCTTTCAAAGCGTATTTTCCCAGTCGGAGCTCGTTTTTCTCAGCGTTCCCAGTTGTCTTGAACTCACTGAAGTCTGACATTACCCAGTTCCGAGTTTCCAGTTGTTTTGAACGCGGCAGAAGTCATGCTGGATGGACACCATGGCCAATGTTGAATGTTTATCCTTTGAAGTTTGGAAAAGAGACCCTTAAATACAGACTTGTCCCACACACCCACTCCACTAAATAGCAGGCTAGTGATTGCTTTGCAATGCTTGCAGTTAGTCACTGATTCCTTCCAAACCACTCATTGTTGAATTTGCGATTTCCAACTTGTTGTGTAATGTTTTTGTCCAATGGCCGATGAGCACCAATACATTTTATCTATAATTTCTCTTCATTGTTTCTCTTCATATGACAAGGATTGAAAAGGATTTGCCAGTAGATTGTCAACTTGATTCATGATGATGACTGCAAACTTGCTAGCTAAGATCTTTCTTTTTTTTTACAATGTTTGCAAACTAATAATAAAGCATAATATATGCCATTTAGCAGACTCTTTTATCCAAAGCGACTTACAGTCATGTGTGCATACATTCTACATATGGGTGGTCCCGGGAATCTAACCCACTACCCTGGCATTACAAGCGCCATGCTCTACCAACTGTGCCACAGACTGGTAAACTGAACGTGACACGTATTAATGCCAAAATAACATGCGAAACAGGCAAAAAAAATATATATATATATATATATTATTATTATATTATATGATTTTTTATATTTTTAACTTCATAGGCAAGGCTCAAATGACGGGTCGCCACTGCTCATAACCCACAATCCCCTCTGACATGTCTGGGTGGAAAACAACGTGTTAAAAATCTATAGATTATTGATACGTAAATGATGTGAGGTTGTTCGTTCATTATGTTTATATAGCGTTAATGCTGAAGCCTATAAGCTTTGGGGCTTAACTGTAACTCTCTCAATACACGCCAATCGTCAAATGCTCTAAGAAACTTGAGCAGAAACAGTTTACATCGATCCAATGAGGCAAAAAGGACAATGTGGGAGCTGAATTGAATAAGAGACCAGCTGGAGAGCTGAAAAGAAATAGAAGAGAGGACCAGAACAGTAGTCTGTTATAGAAGAGAGGACCAGAACAGTAGTCTGTTATAGAAGAGAGGACCAGAACAGTAGTCTAATGTTATAGAAGAGAGGACCAGAACAGTAGTCTATGTTATAGAAGAGAGGACCAGAACAGTAGTCTGTTATAGAAGAGAGGACCAGAACAGTAGTCTAATGTTATAGAAGAGAGGACCAGAACAGTAGTCTAATGTTATAGAAGAGAGGACCAGAACAGTAGTCTGTTATAGAATAGAGGACCAGAACAGTAGTCTAATGTTATAGAAGAGAGGACCAGAACAGTAGTCTAATGTTATAGAAGAGAGGACCAGAACAGTAGTCTAATGTTATAGAAGAGAGGACCAGAACAGTAGTCTAATGTTATAGAAGAGAGGACCAGAACAGTAGTCTAATGTTATAGAAGAGAGGACCAGAACAGTAGTCTAATGTTATAGAAGAGAGGACCAGAACAGTAGTCTAATGTTATAGAAGAGAGGACCAGAACAGTAGTCTAATGTTATAGAAGAGAGGACCAGAACAGTAGTCTGTTATAGAAGAGAGGACCAGAACAGTAGTCTAATGTTATAGAAGAGAGGACCAGAACAGTAGTCTAATGTTATAGAAGAGAGGACCAGAACAGTAGTCTAATGTTATAGAAGAGAGGACCAGAACAGTAGTCTAATGTTATAGAAGAGAGGACCAGAACAGTAGTCTAATGTTATAGAAGAGAGGACCAGAACAGTAGTCTAATGTTATAGAAGAGAGGACCAGAACAGTAGTCTAATGTTATAGAAGAGAGGACCAGAACAGTAGTCTAATGTTATAGAAGAGAGGACCAGAACAGTAGTCTGTTATAGAAGAGAGGACCAGAACAGTAGTCTAATGTTATAGAAGAGAGGACCAGAACAGTAGTCTAATGTTATAGAAGAGAGGACCAGAACAGTAGTCTAATGTTATAGAAGAGAGGACCAGAACAGTAGTCTAATGTTATAGAAGAGAGGACCAGAACAGTAGTCTAATGTTATAGAAGAGAGGACCAGAACAGTAGTCTAATGTTATAGAAGAGAGGACCAGAACAGTAGTCTAATGTTATAGAAGAGAGGACCAGAACAGTAGTCTGTTATAGAAGAGGACCAGAACAGTAGTCTAATGTTATAGAAGAGAGGACCAGAACAGTAGTCTAATGTTATAGAAGAGAGGACCAGAACAGTAGTCTAATGTTATAGAAGAGAGGACCAGAACAGTAGTCTAATGTTATAGAAGAGAGGACCAGAACAGTAGTCTAATGTTATAGAAGAGAGGACCAGAACAGTAGTCTAATGTTACAGAAGAGAGGACCAGAACAGTAGTCTGTTATAGAAGAGAGGACCAGAACAGTAGTCTGTTATAGAAGAGAGGACCAGAACAGTAGTCTGTTATAGAAGAGAGGACCAGAACAGTAGTCTGTTATAGAAGAGAGGACCAGAACAGTAGTCTAATGTTATAGAAGAGAGGACCAGAACAGTAGTCTGTTATAGAAGAGAGGACCAGAACAGTAGTCTAATGTTATAGAAGAGAGGACCAGAACAGTAGTCTAATCTCTTATAGAAGAGAGGACCAGAACAGTAGTCTAATGTTATAGGAGAGAGGACCAGAACAGTAGTCTAATGTTATAGAAGAGAGGACCAGAACAGTAGTCTAATGTTATAGAAGAGAGGACCAGAACAGTAGTCTAATGTTATAGAAGAGAGGACCAGAACAGTAGTCTAATGTTATAGAAGAGAGGACCAGAACAGTAGTCTAATGTTATAGAAGAGAGGACCAGAACAGTAGTCTGTTATAGAAGAGAGGACCAGAACAGTAGTCTGTTATAGAAGAGAGGACCAGAACAGTAGTCTAATGTTATAGAAGAGAGGACCAGAACAGTAGTCTAATGTTATAGAAGAGAGGACCAGAACAGTAGTCTAATGTTATAGAAGAGAGGACCAGAACAGTAGTCTGTTATAGAAGAGAGGACTAGAACAGTAGTCTGTTATAGAAGAGAGGAACAGAACACTAGTCTAATGTTATAGAAGAGAGGACCAGAACAGTAGTCTAATGTTATAGAAGAGAGGACCAGAACAGTAGTCTAATGTTATAGAAGAGAGGACCAGAACAGTAGTCTAATGTTATAGAAGAGAGGACCAGAACAGTAGTCTAATGTTATAAGAAGAGAGGACCAGAACACTAGTCTGTTATAGAAGAGAGGACTAGAACAGTAGTCTGTTATAGAAGAGAGGAACAGAACACTAGTCTAATGTTATAGAAGAGAGGACCAGAACAGTAGTCTAATGTTATAGAAGAGAGGACCAGAACAGTAGTCTAATGTTATAGAAGAGAGGACCAGAACAGTAGTCTAATGTTATAGAAGAGAGGACCAGAACAGTAGTCTGTAATAGAAGAGAGGACCAGAACAGTAGTCTAATGTTATAGAAGAGAGGACCAGAACAGTAGTCTATGTTATAGATGAGAGGACCAGAACAGTAGTCTAATCTCTTATAGAAGAGAGGACCAGAACAGTAGTCTAATGTTATAGAAGAGAGGACCAGAACAGTAGTCTAATGTTATAGAAGAGAGGACCAAAACAGTAGTCTAATGTTATAGAAGAGAGGACCAGAACAGTAGTCTAATGTTATAGAAAAGAGAGGACCAGAACAGTAGTCTAATGTTATAGAAGAGAGGACCAGAACAGTAGTCTAATGTTATAGGAGAGAGGACCAGAACAGTAGTCTAATGTTATAGAAGAGAGGACCAGAACAGTAGTCTAATGTTATAGAAGAGAGGACCAGAACAGTAGTCTAATGTTATAGAAGAGAGGACCAGAACAGTAGTCTGTTATAGAAGAGGACCAGAACAGTAGTCTAATGTTATAGAAGAGAGGACCAGAACAGTAGTCTATGTTATAGAAGAGAGGACCAGAACAGTAGTCTGTTATAGAAGAGAGGACCAGAACAGTAGTCTAATGTTATAGAAGAGAGGACCAGAACAGTAGTCTAATGTTATAGAAGAGAGGACCAGAACAGTAGTCTAATGTTATAGAAGAGAGGACCAGAACAGTAGTCTAATGTTATAGAAGAGAGGACCAGAACAGTAGTCTAATGTTATAGAAGAGAGGACCAGAACAGTAGTCTAATGTTATAGAAGAGAGGACCAGAACAGTAGTCTAATGTTATAGAAGAGAGGACCAGAACAGTAGTCTAATGTTATAAGAAGAGAGGACCAGAACACTAGTCTGTTATAGAAGAGAGGACTAGAACAGTAGTCTGTTATAGAAGAGAGGAACAGAACACTAGTCTAATGTTATAGAAGAGAGGACCAGAACAGTAGTCTATGTTATAGAAGAGAGGACCAGAACAGTAGTTTAATGTTATAGAAGAGAGGACCAGAACAGTAGTCTAATGTTATAGAAGAGAGGACCAGAACAGTAGTCTGTAATAGAAGAGAGGACCAGAACAGTAGTCTAATGTTATAGAAGAGAGGACCAGAACAGTAGTCTATGTTATAGAAGAGAGGACCAGAACAGTAGTCTAATCTCTTATAGAAGAGAGGACCAGAACAGTAGTCTAATGTTATAGAAGAGAGGACCAGAACAGTAGTCTAATGTTATAGAAGAGAGGACCAGAACAGTAGTCTAATGTTATAGAAGAGAGGACCAGAACAGTAGTCTAATGTTCTAGAAGAGAGGACCAGAACAGTAGTCTATGTTATAGAAGAGAGGACCAGAACAGTAGTCTAATGTTATAGAAGAGAGGACCAGAACAGTAGTCTAATGTTATAGAAGAGAGGACCAGAACAGTAGTCTAATGTTATAGAAGAGAGGACCAGAACAGTAGTCTAATGTTATAGAAGAGAGGACCAGAACAGTAGTCTAATGTTATAGAAGAGAGGACCAGAACAGTAGTCTATGTTATAGAAGAGAGGACCAGAACAGTAGTCTGTTATAGAAGAGAGGACCAGAACAGTAGTCTAATGTTATAGAAGAGAGGACCAGAACAGTAGTCTAATGTTATAGAAGAGAGGACCAGAACAGTAGTCTAATGTTATAGAAGAGAGGACCAGAACAGTAGTCTAATGTTATAGAAGAGAGGACCAGAACAGTAGTCTAATGTTATAGAAGAGAGGACCAGAACAGTAGTCTAATGTTATAGAAGAGAGGACCAGAACAGTAGTCTGTTATAGAAGAGAGGACCAGAACAGTAGTCTAATGTTATAGAAGAGAGGACCAGAACAGTAGTCTAATCTCTTATAGAAGAGAGGACCAGAACAGTAGTCTAATGTTATAGGAGAGAGGACCAGAACAGTAGTCTAATGTTATAGAAGAGAGGACCAGAACAGTAGTCTAATGTTATAGAAGAGAGGACCAGAACAGTAGTCTAATGTTATAGAAGAGAGGACCAGAACAGTAGTCTGTTATAGAAGAGGACCAGAACAGTAGTCTAATGTTATAGAAGAGAGGACCAGAACAGTAGTCTATGTTATAGAAGAGAGGACCAGAACAGTAGTCTGTTATAGAAGAGAGGACCAGAACAGTAGTCTAATGTTATAGAAGAGAGGACCAGAACAGTAGTCTAATGTTATAGAAGAGAGGACCAGAACAGTAGTCTAATGTTATAGAAGAGAGGACCAGAACAGTAGTCTAATGTTATAGAAGAGAGGACCAGAACAGTAGTCTAATGTTATAGAAGAGAGGACCAGAACAGTAGTCTGTTATAGAAGAGAGGACCAGAACAGTAGTCTAATGTTATAGAAGAGAGGACCAGAACAGTAGTCTAATCTCTTATAGAAGAGAGGACCAGAACAGTAGTCTAATGTTATAGGAGAGAGGACCAGAACAGTAGTCTAATGTTATAGAAGAGAGGACCAGAACAGTAGTCTAATGTTATAGAAGAGAGGACCAGAACAGTAGTCTAATGTTATAGAAGAGAGGACCAGAACAGTAGTCTAATGTTATAGAAGAGAGGACCAGAACAGTAGTCTAATGTTATAGAAGAGAGGACCAGAACAGTAGTCTGTTATAGAAGAGAGGACCAGAACAGTAGTCTGTTATAGAAGAGAGGACCAGAACAGTAGTCTAATGTTATAGAAGAGAGGACCAGAACAGTAGTCTAATGTTATAGAAGAGAGGACCAGAACAGTAGTCTAATGTTATAGAAGAGAGGACCAGAACAGTAGTCTATGTTATAGAAGAGAGGACCAGAACAGTAGTCTGTTATAGAAGAGAGGACCAGAACAGTAGTCTAATGTTATAGAAGAGAGGACCAGAACAGTAGTCTAATGTTACAGAAGAGAGGACCAGAACAGTAGTCTGTTATAGAAGAGAGGACCAGAACAGTAGTCTGTTATAGAAGAGAGGACCAGAACAGTAGTCTGTTATAGAAGAGAGGACCAGAACAGTAGTCTGTTATAGAAGAGAGGACCAGAACAGTAGTCTGTTATAGAAGAGAGGACCAGAACAGTAGTCTAATGTTATAGAAGAGAGGACCAGAACAGTAGTCTGTTATAGAAGAGAGGACCAGAACAGTAGTCTAATGTTATAGAAGAGAGGACCAGAACAGTAGTCTAATCTCTTATAGAAGAGAGGACCAGAACAGTAGTCTAATGTTATAGGAGAGAGGACCAGAACAGTAGTCTAATGTTATAGAAGAGAGGACCAGAACAGTAGTCTAATGTTATAGAAGAGAGGACCAGAACAGTAGTCTAATGTTATAGAAGAGAGGACCAGAACAGTAGTCTAATGTTATAGAAGAGAGGACCAGAACAGTAGTCTAATGTTATAGAAGAGAGGACCAGAACAGTAGTCTGTTATAGAAGAGAGGACCAGAACAGTAATCTGTTATAGAAGAGAGGACCAGAACAGTAGTCTAATGTTATAGAAGAGAGGACCAGAACAGTAGTCTAATGTTATAGAAGAGAGGACCAGAACAGTAGTCTAATGTTATAGAAGAGACCAGAACAGTAGTCTAATGTTATAGAAGAGAGGACCAGAACAGTAGTCTAATGTTATAGAAGAGAGGACCAGAACAGTAGTCTGTTATAGAAGAGAGGACCAGAACAGTAGTCTGTTATAGAAGAGAGGAACAGAACAGTAGTCTAATGTTATAGAAGAGAGGACCAGAACAGTAGTCTATGTTATAGAAGAGAGGACCAGAACAGTAGTCTAATGTTATAGAAGAGAGGACCAGAACAGTAGTCTAATGTTATAGAAGAGAGGACCAGAACAGTAGTCTAATGTTATAGAAGAGAGGACCAGAACAGTAGTCTAATGTTATAGAAGAGAGGACCAGAACAGTAGTCTAATGTTATAGAAGAGAGGACCAGAACAGTAGTCTAATGTTATAGAAGAGAGGACCAGAACAGTCTGTTATAGAAGAGAGGACTAGAACAGTAGTCTAATGTTATAGAAGAGAGGACCAGAACACTAGTCTAATGTTATAGAAGAGAGGACCAGAACAGTAGTCTAATGTTATAGAAGAGAGGACCAGAACAGTAGATAGAAGAGAGGACCAGAACAGTAGTCTAATGTTATAGAAGAGAGGACCAGAACAGTAGTCTAATGTTATAGAAGAGAGGACCAGAACAGTAGTCTAATGTTATAGAAGAGAGGACCAGAACAGTAGTCTGTTATAGAAGAGAGGACCAGAACAGTAGTCTAATGTTATAGAAGAGAGGACCAGAACAGTAGTCTAATCTTATAGAAGAGAGGACCAGAACAGTAGTCTAATGTTATAGAAGAGAGGACCAGAACAGTAGTCTAATGTTATAGAAGAGAGGACCAGAACAGTAGTCTAATGTTATAGAAGAGAGGACCAGAACAGTAGTCTAATGTTATAGAAGAGAGGACCAGAACAGTAGTCTAATGTTATAGAAGAGAGGACCAGAACAGTAGTCTAATGTTATAGAAGAGAGGACCAGAACAGTAGTCTGTTATAGAAGAGAGGACCAGAACAGTAGTCTAATGTTATAGAAGAGAGGACCAGAACAGTAGTCTAATGTTATAGAAGAGAGGACCAGAACAGTAGTCTAATGTTATAGAAGAGAGGACCAGAACAGTAGTCTAATGTTATAGAAGAGAGGACCAGAACAGTAGTCTAATGTTATAGAAGAGAGGACCAGAACAGTAGTCTAATGTTATAGAAGAGAGGACCAGAACAGTAGTCTAATGTTATAGAAGAGAGGACCAGAACAGTAGTCTAATGTTATAGAAGAGAGACCAGAACAGTAGTCTAATGTTATAGAAGAGAGGACCAGAACAGTAGTCTAATGTTATAGAAGAGAGGAGAACAGTAGTCTGTTATAGAAGAGAGGACCAGAACAGTAGTCTAATGTTATAGAAGAGAGGACCAGAACAGTAGTCTAATGTTATAGAAGAGGACCAGAACAGTAGTCTGTTATAGAAGAGAGGACCAGAACAGTAGTCTAATGTTATAGAAGAGAGGACCAGAACAGTAGTCTAATCTCTTATAGAAGAGAGGACCAGAACAGTAGTCTAATGTTATAGAAGAGAGGACCAGAACAGTAGTCTAATGTTATAGAAGAGAGGACCAGAACAGTAGTCTAATGTTATAGAAGAGAGGACCAGAACAGTAGTCTAATGTTATAGAAGAGAGGACCAGAACAGTAGTCTAATGTTATAGAAGAGAGGACCAGAACAGTAGTCTAATGTTATAGAAGAGAGGACCAGAACAGTAGTCTGTTATAGAAGAGAGACCAGAACAGTAGTCTAATGTTATAGAAGAGAGGACCAGAACAGTAGTCTAATGTTATAGAAGAGAGGACCAGAACAGTAGTCTGTTATAGAAGAGAGGACCAGAACAGTAGTCTAATGTTATAGAAGAGAGGACCAGAACAGTAGTCTAATCTCTTATAGAAGAGAGGACCAGAACAGTAGTCTAATGTTATAGGAGAGAGGACCAGAACAGTAGTCTAATGTTATAGAAGAGAGGACCAGAACAGTAGTCTAATGTTATAGAAGAGAGGACCAGAACAGTAGTCTAATGTTATAGAAGAGAGGACCAGAACAGTAGTCTAATGTTATAGAAGAGAGGACCAGAACAGTAGTCTAATGTTATAGAAGAGAGGACCAGAACAGTAGTCTGTTATAGAAGAGAGGACCAGAACAGTAGTCTGTTATAGAAGAGAGGACCAGAACAGTAGTCTAATGTTATAGAAGAGAGGACCAGAACAGTAGTCTGATGTTATAGAAGAGAGGACCAGAACAGTAGTCTAATGTTATAGAAGAGGACCAGAACAGTAGTCTAATGTTATAGAAGAGAGGACCAGAACAGTAGTCTGTTATAGAAGAAGGACCAGAACAGTAGTCTAATGTTATAGAAGAGAGGACCAGAACAGTAGTCTAATGTTATAGAAGAGAGGACCAGAACAGTAGTCTAATGTTATAGAAGAGAGGACCAGAACAGTAGTCTAATGTTATAGAAGAGGACCAGAACAGTAGTCTGTTATAGAAGAGAGGACCAGAACAGTAGTCTGTTATAGAAGAGAGGACCAGAACAGTAGTCTGTTATAGAAGAGAGACCAGAACAGTAGTCTGTTATAGAAGAGAGGACCAGAACAGTAGTCTGTTATAGAAGAGAGGACCAGAACAGTAGTCTAATGTTATAGAAGAGAGGACCAGAACAGTAGTCTAATGTTATAGAAGAGAGGACCAGAACAGTAGTCTAATGTTATAGAAGAGAGGACCAGAACAGTAGTCTAATGTCTATAGAAGAGAGGACCAGAACAGTAGTCTAATGTTATAGAAGAGAGGACCAGAACAGTAGTCTAATGTTATAGAAGAGAGGACCAGAACAGTAGTCTGTTATAGAAGAGAGTACCAGAACAGTAGTCTGTTATAGAAGAGAGGACCAGAACAGTAGTCTAATGTTATAGAAGAGAGGACCAGAACAGTAGTCTAATGTTATAGAAAGAGAGGACAGAACAGTAGTCTAATGTTATAGAAGAGAGGACCAGAACAGTAGTCTAATGTTATAGAAGAGAGGACCAGAACAGTAGTCTAATGTTATAGAAGAGAGGACCAGAACAGTAGTCTAATGTTATAGAAGAGAGGACCAGAACAGTAGTCTGTTATAGAAGAGAGGACCAGAACAGTAGTCTAATGTTATAGAAGAGAGGACCAGAACAGTAGTCTAATGTTATAGAAGAGAGGACCAGAACAGTAGTCTAATGTTATAGGAGAGAGGACCAGAACAGTAGTCTAATGTTATAGAAGAGAGGACCAGAACAGTAGTCTAATGTTATAGAAGAGAGGACCAGAACAGTAGTCTAATGTTATAGAAGAGAGGACCAGAACAGTAGTCTAATGTTATAGAAGAGAGGACCAGAACAGTAGTCTAATGTTATAAGAAGAGAGACCAGAACAGTAGTCTATAGAAGAGAGGACCAGAACAGTAGTCTAATGTTATAGAAGAGAGGACCAGAACAGTAGTCTAATGTTATAGAAGAGAGGACCAGAACAGTAGTCTAATGTTATAGAAGAGAGGACCAGAACAGTAGTCTGTTATAGTCTGTTATAGAAGAGAGGACCAGAACAGTAGTCTAATGTTATAGAAGAGAGGACCAGAACAGTAGTCTAATGTTATAGAAGAGAGGACCAGAACAGTAGTCTAATGTTATAGAAGAGAGGACCAGAACAGTAGTCTAATGTTATAGAAGAGAGGACCAGAACAGTAGTCTGTTATAGAAGAGAGGACCAGAACAGTAGTCTAATGTTATAGAAGAGAGGACCAGAACAGTAGTCTGTTATAGTAGTCTAATGTTATAGAAGAGAGGACCAGAACAGTAGTCTAATCTCTTATAGAAGAGAGGACCAGAACAGTAGTCTAATGTTATAGAAGAGAGGACCAGAACAGTAGTCTAATGTTATAGAAGAGAGGACCAGAACAGTAGTCTAATGTTATAGAAGAGAGGACCAGAACAGTAGTCTAATGTTATAGAAGAGAGGACCAGAACAGTAGTCTAATGTTATAGAAGAGAGGACCAGAACAGTAGTCTAATGTTATAGAAGAGAGGACCAGAACAGTAGTCTGTTATAGAAGAGAGGACCAGAACAGTAGTCTGTTATAGAAGAGAGGACCAGAACAGTAGTCTAATGTTATAGAAGAGAGGACCAGAACAGTAGTCTAATGTTATAGAAGAGAGGACCAGAACAGTAGTCTAATGTTATAGAAGAGAGGACCAGAACAGTAGTCTAATGTTATAGAAGAGAGGACCAGAACAGTAGTCTAATGTTATAGAAGACCAGAACAGTAGTCTAATGTTATAGAAGAGAGGACCAGAACAGTAGTCTAATGTTATAGAAGAGGGACCAGAACAGTAGTCTAATGTTATAGAAGAGAGGACCAGAACAGTAGTCTGTTATAGAAGAGAGGACCAGAACAGTAGTCTGTTATAGAAGAGAGGACCAGAACAGTAGTCTAATGTTATAGAAGAGAGGACCAGAACAGTAGTCTAATGTTATAGAAGAGAGGACCAGAACAGTAGTCTGTTATAGAAGAGAGGACCAGAACAGTAGTCTAATGTTATAGAAGAGAGGACCAGAACAGTAGTCTAATCTCTTATAGAAGAGAGGACCAGAACAGTAGTCTAATGTTATAGGAGAGAGGACCAGAACAGTAGTCTAATGTTATAGAAGAGAGGACCAGAACAGTAGTCTAATGTTATAGAAGAGAGGACCAGAACAGTAGTCTAATGTTATAGAAGAGAGGACCAGAACAGTAGTCTAATGTTATAGAAGAGAGGACCAGAACAGTAGTCTAATGTTATAGAAGAGAGGACCAGAACAGTAGTCTGTTATAGAAGAGAGGACCAGAACAGTAGTCTGTTATAGAAGAGAGGACCAGAACAGTAGTCTGTTATAGAAGAGAGACCAGAACAGTAGTCTGTTATAGAAGAGAGACCAGAACAGTAGTCTAATGTTATAGAAGAGAGGACCAGAACAGTAGTCTGTTATAGAAGAGAGGACCAGAACAGTAGTCTAATGTTATAGAAGAGAGGACCAGAACAGTAGTCTAATCTCTTATAGAAGAGAGGACCAGAACAGTAGTCTAATGTTATAGGAGAGAGGACCAGAACAGTAGTCTAATGTTATAGAAGAGAGGACCAGAACAGTAGTCTAATGTTATAGAAGAGAGGACCAGAACAGTAGTCTAATGTTATAGAAGAGAGGACCAGAACAGTAGTCTAATGTTATAGAAGAGAGGACCAGAACAGTAGTCTAATGTTATAGAAGAGAGGACCAGAACAGTAGTCTGTTATAGAAGAGAGGACCAGAACAGTAGTCTGTTATAGAAGAGAGGACCAGAACAGTAGTCTAATGTTATAGAAGAGAGGACCAGAACAGTAGTCTGTGTTATAGAAGAGAGGACCAGAACAGTAGTTTAATGTTATAGAAGAGAGGACCAGAACAGAACATGTTATAGAAGAGAGGACCAGAACAGTAGTCTGGTATAGAAGAGAGGACCAGAACAGTAGTCTAATGTTATAGAAGAGAGGACCAGAACAGTAGTCTAATGTTATAGAAGAGAGGACCAGAACAGTAGTCTAATGTTATAGGAGAGAGGACCAGAACAGTAGTCTAATGTTATAGAAGAGAGGACCAGAACAGTAGTCTAATGTTATAGAAGAGAGGACCAGAACAGTAGTCTGTTATAGAAGAGAGGACCAGAACAGTAGTCTAATGTTATAGAAGAGAGGACCAGAACAGTAGTCTAATGTTATAGAAGAGAGGACCAGAACAGTAGTCTAATGTTATAGAAGAGAGGACCAGAACAGTAGTTTAATGTTATAGAAGAGAGGACCAGAACAGTAGTCTAATGTTATAGAAGAGAGGACCAGAACAGTAGTCTAATGTTATAGAAGAGAGGACCAGAACAGTAGTCTAATGTTATAGAAGAGAGGACCAGAACAGTAGTATGATGTTATAGAAGAGAGGACCAGAACAGTAGTCTAATGTTATAGAAGAGAGGACCAGAACAGTAGTCTGTTATAGAAGAGAGGACCAGAACAGTAGTCTGTTATAGAAGAGAGGACCAGAACAGTAGTCTAATGTTATAGAAGAGAGGACCAGAACAGTAGTCTAATGTTATAGAAGAGAGGACCAGAACAGTAGTCTAATGTTATAGAAGAGAGGACCAGAACAGTAGTCTAATGTTATAGAAGAGAGGACCAGAACAGTAGTCTAATGTTATAGAAGAGAGGACCAGAACAGTAGTCTAATGTTATAGAAGAGGACCAGAACAGTAGTCTGTTATAGAAGAGAGGACCAGAACAGTAGTCTAATGTTATAGAAGAGAGGACCAGAACAGTAGTCTAATCTCTTATAGAAGAGAGGACCAGAACAGTAGTCTAATGTTATAGGAGAGAGGACCAGAACAGTAGTCTAATGTTATAGAAGAGAGGACCAGAACAGTAGTCTAATGTTATAGAAGAGAGGACCAGAACAGTAGTCTAATGTTATAGAAGAGAGGACCAGAACAGTAGTCTGTTAATGTTAATGTTATAGAAGAGAGACCAGAACAGTAGTCTATGTTATAGAAGAGAGGACCAGAACAGTAGTCTATAGAAGAGAGGACCAGAACAGTAGTCTAATGTTATAGAAGAGAGGACCAGAACAGTAGTCTAATGTTATAGAAGAGAGGACCAGAACAGTAGTCTAATGTTATAGAAGAGAGGACCAGAACAGTAGTCTAATGTTATAGAAGAGAGGACCAGAACAGTAGTCTAATGTTATAGAAGAGAGGACCAGAACAGTAGTCTGTTATAGAAGAGAGGACCAGAACAGTAGTCTAATGTTATAGAAGAGAGGACCAGAACAGTAGTCTAATCTCTTATAGAAGAGAGGACCAGAACAGTAGTCTAATGTTATAGAAGAGAGGACCAGAACAGTAGTCTAATGTTATAGAAGAGAGGACCAGAACAGTAGTCTAATGTTATAGAAGAGAGGACCAGAACAGTAGTCTAATGTTATAGAAGAAGGACCAGAACAGTAGTCTAATGTTATAGAAGAGAGGACCAGAACAGTAGTCTAATGTTATAGAAGAGAGGACCAGAACAGTAGTCTGTTATAGAAGAGAGGACCAGAACAGTAGTCTGTTATAGAAGAGAGGACCAGAACAGTAGTCTAATGTTATAGAAGAGAGGACCAGAACAGTAGTCTAATGTTATAGAAGAGAGGACCAGAACAGTAGTCTAATGTTATAGAAGAGAGGACCAGAACAGTAGTCTAATGTTATAGAAGAGAGACCAGAACAGTAGTCTGTTATAGAAGAGAGGACCAGAACAGTAGTCTAATGTTATAGAAGAGAGACCAGAACAGTAGTCTAATGTTATAGAAGAGAGGACCAGAACAGTAGTCTAATGTTATAGAAGAGAGGACCAGAACAGTAGTCTAGTCTGTTATAGAAGAGAGGACCAGAACAGTAGTCTAATGTTATAGAAGAGAGGACCAGAACAGTAGTCTGTTAAGAAGAGAGGACCAGAACAGTAGTCTATAGAAGAGAGGACCAGAACAGTAGTCTAATGTTATAGAAGAGAGGACCAGAACAGTAGTCTAATAGTCTAATGTTATAGAAGAGAGGACCAGAACAGTAGTCTGTTATAGAAGAGAGGACCAGAACAGTAGTCTAATGTTATAGAAGAGAGGACCAGAACAGTAGTCTAATGTTATAGAAGAGAGGACCAGAACAGTAGTCTAATGTTATAGAAGAGAGAGGACCAGAACAGTAGTCTAATGTTATAGAAGAGAGGACCAGAACAGTAGTCTAATGTTATAGAAGAGAGGACCAGAACAGTAGTCTAATGTTATAGAAGAGAGGACCAGAACAGTAGTCTGTTATAGAAGAGGACCAGAACAGTAGTCTAATGTTATAGAAGAGAGGACCAGAACAGTAGTCTAATGTTATAGAAGAGAGGACCAGAACAGTAGTCTGTTATAGAAGAGAGGACCAGAACAGTAGTCTAATGTTATAGAAGAGAGGACCAGAACAGTAGTCTAATGTTATAGAAGAGAGGACCAGAACAGTAGTCTAATGTTATAGAAGAGAGGACCAGAACAGTAGTCTAATGTTATAGAAGAGAGGACCAGAACAGTAGTCTAATGTTATAGAAGAGAGGACCAGAACAGTAGTCTGTTATAGAAGAGAGGACCAGAACAGTAGTCTAATGTTATAGAAGAGAGGACCAGAACAGTAGTCTAATCTCTTATAGAAGAGAGGACCAGAACAGTAGTCTAATGTTATAGAAGAGAGGACCAGAACAGTAGTCTAATGTTATAGAAGAGACAGAACAGTAGTCTAATGTTATAGAAGAGAGGACCAGAACAGTAGTCTAATGTTATAGAAGAGAGGACCAGAACAGTAGTCTAATGTTATAGAAGAGAGGACCAGAACAGTAGTCTAATGTTATAGAAGAGAGGACCAGAACAGTAGTCTAATGTTATAGAAGAGAGGACCAGAACAGTAGTCTGTTATAGAAGAGAGGACCAGAACAGTAGTCTAATGTTATAGAAGAGAGACCAGAACAGTAGTCTAATGTTATAGAAGAGAGGACCAGAACAGTAGTCTAATGTTATAGAAGAGAGGACCAGAACAGTAGTCTAATGTTATAGAAGAGAGGACCAGAACAGTAGTCTGTTATAGAAGAGAGGACCAGAACAGTAGTCTAATGTTATAGAAGAGAGGACCAGAACAGTAGTCTAATGTTATAGAAGAGAGGACCAGAACAGTAGTCTGTTATAGAAGAGAGACCAGAACAGTAGTCTAATGTTATAGAAGAGAGGACCAGAACAGTAGTCTAATGTTATAGAAGAGAGGACCAGAACAGTAGTCTAATCTCTTATAGAAGAGAGGACCAGAACAGTAGTCTAATGTTATAGAAGAGAGGACCAGAACAGTAGTCTAATGTTATAGAAGAGAGGACCAGAACAGTAGTCTAATGTTATAGAAGAGAGGACCAGAACAGTAGTCTAATGTTATAGAAGAGAGGACAGAACAGTAGTCTAATGTTATAGAAGAGAGGACCAGAACAGTAGTCTAATGTTATAGAAGAGAGGACCAGAACAGTAGTCTGTTATAGAAGAGAGGACCAGAACAGTAGTCTGTTATAGAAGAGAGGACCAGAACAGTAGTCTAATGTTATAGAAGAGAGGACCAGAACAGTAGTCTGTTATAGAAGAGAGGACCAGAACAGTAGTCTAATGTTATAGAAGAGAGGACCAGAACAGTAGTCTAATCTTATAGAAGAGAGGACCAGAACAGTAGTCTAATGTTATAGAAGAGAGGACCAGAACAATGTTATAGAAGAGAGGACCAGAACAGTAGTCTAATGTTATAGAAGAGAGGACCAGAACAGTAGTCTAATGTTATAGAAGAGAGGACCAGAACAGTAGTCTAATGTTATAGAAGAGAGGACCAGAACAGTAGTCTAATGTTATAGAAGAGAGGACCAGAACAGTAGTCTGTTATAGAAGAGAGGACCAGAACAGTAGTCTGTTATAGAAGAGAGGACCAGAACAGTAGTCTAATGTTATAGAAGAGAGGACCAGAACAGTAGTCTGTTATAGAAGAGAGGACCAGAACAGTAGTCTAATGTTATAGAAGAGAGGACCAGAACAGTAGTCTAATTTATAGAAGAGAGGACAGAACAGTAGTCTAATGTTATAGAAGAGAGGACCAGAACAGTAGTCTAATGTTATAGAAGAGAGGACCAGAACAGTAGTCTAATGTTATAGAAGAGAGGACCAGAACAGTTCTATAGAAGAGAGGACCAGAACAGTAGTCTAATGTTATAGAAGAGAGGACCAGAACAGTAGTCTAATGTTATAGAAGAGAGGACCAGAACAGTAGTCTAATGTTATAGAAGAGAGGACCAGAACAGTAGTCTAATGTTATAGAAGAGAGGACCAGAACAGTAGTCTAATGTTATAGAAGAGAGGACCAGAACAGTAGTCTGTTATAGAAGAGAGGACCAGAACAGTAGTCTGTTATAGAAGAGAGGACCAGAACAGTAGTCTGTTATAGAAGAGAGGACCAGAACAGTAGTCTGTTATAGAAGAGAGGACCAGAACAGTAGTCTAATGTTATAGAAGAGAGGACCAGAACAGTAGTCTGTTAGAAGAGAGGACCAGAACAGTAGTCTAATGTTATAGAAGAGAGGACCAGAACAGTAGTCTAATCTTTATAGAAGAGAGGACCAGAACAGTAGTCTAATGTTATAGAAGAGAGGACCAGAACAGTAGTCTAATGTTATAGAAGAGAGGACCAGAACAGTAGTCTAATGTTATAGAAGAGAGGACCAGAACAGTAGTCTAATGTTATAGAAGAGAGGACCAGAACAGTAGTCCAATGTTATAGAGGACCAGAACAGTAGTTTAATGTTATAGAAGAGGGACCAGAACAGTAGTCTAATAGTCTGTTATAGAAGAGAGGACCAGAACAGTAGTCTAATGTTATAGAAGAGAGGACCAGAACAGTAGTCTAATGTTATAGAAGAGAGGACCAGAACAGTAGTCTAATGTTATAGAAGAGAGGACCAGAACAGTAGTCTAATGTTATAGAAGAGAGGACCAGAACAGTAGTCTGTTATAGAAGAGGAACAGAACACTAGTCTAATGTTATAGAAGAGAGGACCAGAACAGTAGTCTATGTTATAGAAGAGGACCAGAACAGTAGTATAGAAGAGAGGACCAGAACAGTAGTCTAATGTTATAGAAGAGAGACCAGAACAGTAGTCTAATGTTATAGAAGAGAGGACCAGAACAGTAGTCTAATGTTATAGAAGAGAGGACCAGAACAGTAGTCTAATGTTATAGAAGAGAGGACCAGAACAGTAGTCTGTTATAGAAGAGAGGACCAGAACAGTAGTCTAATGTTATAGAAGAGAGGACCAGAACAGTAGTCTAATCTTATAGAAGAGAGGACCAGAACAGTAGTCTGTTATAGAAGAGAGGACCAGAACAGTAGTCTAATGTTATAGGAGAGGACCAGAACAGTAGTCTAATGTTATAGAAGAGAGGACCAGAACAGTAGTCTAATGTTATAGAAGAGAGGACCAGAACAGTAGTCTAATGTTATAGAAGAGAGGACCAGAACAGTAGTCTAATGTTATAGAAGAGAGGACCAGAACAGTAGTCTAATGTTATAGAAGAGAGGACCAGAACAGTAGTCTGTTATAGAAGAGAGGACCAGAACAGTAGTCTGTTATAGAAGAGAGGACCAGAACAGTAGTCTAATGTTATAGAAGAGAGGACCAGAACAGTAGTCTGATGTTATAGAAGAGAGGACCAGAACAGTAGTCTAATGTTATAGAAGAGAGGACCAGAACAGTAGTCTGTTATAGAAGAGAGGACCAGAACAGTAGTCTAATGTTATAGAAGAGAGGACCAGAACAGTAGTCTAATGTTATAGAAGAGAGGACCAGAACAGTAGTCTAATGTTATAGAAGAGAGGACCAGAACAGTAGTCTAATGTTATAGAAGAGAGGACCAGAACAGTAGTCTAATGTTATAGAAGAGAGGACCAGAACAGTAGTCTGTTATAGAAGAGAGGACCAGAACAGTAGTCTAATGTTATAGAAGAGAGGACCAGAACAGTAGTCTAATGTTATAGAAGAGAGGACCAGAACAGTAGTCTGTTATAGAAGAGAGGACAAGAACAGTAGTCTAATGTTATAGAAGAGAGGACCAGAACAGTAGTCTAATCTCTTATAGAAGAGAGGACCAGAACAGTAGTCTAATGTTATAGGAGAGAGGACCAGATCAGTAGTCTAATGTTATAGAAGAGAGGACCAGAACAGTAGTCTAATGTTATAGAAGAGAGGACCAGAACAGTAGTCTAATGTTATAGAAGAGAGGACCAGAACAGTAGTCTAATGTTATAGAAGAGAGGAGCAGAACAGTAGTCTAATGTTACAGAAGAGAGGACCAGAACAGTAGTCTGTTATAGAAGAGAGGACCAGAACAGTAGTCTGTTATAGAAGAGAGGACCAGAACAGTAGTCTGTTATAGAAGAGAGGACCAGAACAGTAGTCTAATGTTATAGAAGAGAGGACCAGAACAGTAGTCTAATGTTATAGAAGAGAGGACCAGAACAGTAGTCTGTTATAGAAGAGAGGACCAGAACAGTAGTCTAATGTTATAGAAGAGAGGACCAGAACAGTAGTCTAATCTCTTATAGAAGAGAGGACCAGAACAGTAGTCTAATGTTATAGGAGAGAGGACCAGAACAGTAGTCTAATGTTATAGAAGAGAGGACCAGAACAGTAGTCTAATGTTATAGAAGAGAGGACCAGAACAGTAGTCTAATGTTATAGAAGAGAGGACCAGAACAGTAGTCTAATGTTATAGAAGAGAGGACCAGAACAGTAGTCTAATGTTATAGAAGAGAGGACCAGAACAGTAGTCTGTTATAGAAGAGAGGACCAGAACAGTAGTCTGTTATAGAAGAGAGGACCAGAACAGTAGTCTAATGTTATAGAAGAGAGGACCAGAACAGTAGTCTGATGTTATAGAAGAGAGGACCAGAACAGTAGTTTAATGTTATAGAAGAGAGGACCAGAACAGTAGTCTAATGTTATAGAAGAGAGGACCAGAACAGTAGTCTGGTAGAGAAGAGAGGACCAGAACAGTAGTCTAATGTTATAGAAGAGAGGACCAGAACAGTAGTCTAATCTCTTATAGAAGAGAGGACCAGAACAGTAGTCTAATGTTATAGGAGAGAGGACCAGAACAGTAGTCTAATGTTATAGAAGAGAGGACCAGAACAGTAGTCTAATGTTATAGAAGAGAGGACCAGAACAGTAGTCTGTTATAGAAGAGAGGACCAGAACAGTAGTCTGTTATAGAAGAGAGGACCAGAACAGTAGTCTAATGTTATAGAAGAGAGGACCAGAACAGTAGTCTAATGTTATAGAAGAGAGGACCAGAACAGTAGTTTAATGTTATAGAAGAGAGGACCAGAACAGTAGTCTAATGTTATAGAAGAGAGGACCAGAACAGTAGTTTAATGTTATAGAAGAGAGGACCAGAACAGTAGTCTAATGTTATAGAACAGAGGACCAGAACAGTAGTCTGATGTTATAGAAGAGAGGACCAGAACAGTAGTCTAATGTTATAGAAGAGAGGACCAGAACAGTAGTCTGTTATAGAAGAGAGTACCAGAACAGTAGTCTGTTATAGAAGAGAGGACCAGAACAGTAGTCTAATGTTATAGAAGAGAGGACCAGAACAGTAGTCTGGTAGAGAAGAGAGGACCAGAACAGTAGTCTAATGTTATAGAAGAGAGGACCAGAACAGTAGTCTAATGTTATAGGAGAGAGGACCAGAACAGTAGTCTAATGTTATAGAAGAGAGGACCAGAACAGTAGTCTAATGTTATAGAAGAGAGGACCAGAACAGTAGTCTGTTATAGAAGAGAGGACCAGAACAGTAGTCTAATGTTATAGAAGAGAGGACCAGAACAGTAGTCTAATCTCTTATAGAAGAGAGGACCAGAACAGTAGTCTAATGTTATAGGAGAGAGGACCAGAACAGTAGTCTAATGTTATAGAAGAGAGGACCAGAACAGTAGTCTAATGTTATAGAAGAGAGGACCAGAACAGTAGTCTAATGTTATAGAAGAGAGGACCAGAACAGTAGTCTGTTATAGAAGAGAGGACCAGAACAGTAGTCTAATGTTATAGAAGAGAGGACCAGAACAGTAGTCTAATCTTTATAGAAGAGAGGACCAGAACAGTAGTCTAATGTTATAGGAGAGAGGACCAGAACAGTAGTCTAATGTTATAGAAGAGAGGACCAGAACACTAGTCTAATGTTATAGAAGAGAGGACCAGAACAGTAGTCTATGTTATAGAAGAGAGGACCAGAACAGTAGTTTAATGTTATAGAAGAGAGGACCAGAACAGTAGTCTAATGTTATAGAAGAGAGGACCAGAACAGTAGTCTAATGTTATAGAAGAGAGGACCAGAACAGTAGTCTAATGTTATAGAAGAGAGGACCAGAACAGTAGTCTAATGTTATAGAAGAGAGGACCAGAACAGTAGTCTAATGTTATAAGAAGAGAGGACCAGAACACTAGTCTGTTATAGAAGAGAGGACTAGAACAGTAGTCTGTTATAGAAGAGAGGAACAGAACACTAGTCTAATGTTATAGAAGAGAGGACCAGAACAGTAGTCTAATGTTATAGAAGAGAGGACCAGAACAGTAGTCTAATGTTATAGAAGAGAGTACCAGAACAGTAGTCTAATGTTATAGAAGAGAGGACCAGAACAGTAGTCTGTAATAGAAGAGAGGACCAGAACAGTAGTCTAATGTTATAGAAGAGAGGACCAGAACAGTAGTCTGTTATAGAAGAGAGGACCAGAACAGTAGTCTAATGTTATAGAAGAGAGGACCAGAACAGTAGTCTAATCTCTTATAGAAGAGAGGACCAGAACAGTAGTCTAATGTTATAGGAGAGAGGACCAGAACAGTAGTCTAATGTTATAGAAGAGAGGACCAGAACAGTAGTCTAATGTTATAGAAGAGAGGACCAGAACAGTAGTCTAATGTTATAGAAGAGAGGACCAGAACAGTAGTCTAATGTTATAGAAGAGAGGACCAGAACAGTAGTCTAATGTTATAGAAGAGAGGACCAGAACAGTAGTCTGTTATAGAAGAGAGACCAGAACAGTAGTCTGTTATAGAAGAGAGGACCAGAAGAGTAGTCTAATGTTATAGAAGAGAGGACCAGAACAGTAGTCTGATGTTATAGAAGAGAGGACCAGAACAGTAGTCTAATGTTATAGAAGAGAGGACCAGAACAGTAGTCTGTTATAGAAGAGGGACCAGAACAGTAGTCTAATGTTATAGAAGAGAGGACCAGAACAGTAGTCTAATGTTATAGAAGAGAGGACCAGAACAGTAGTCTAATGTTATAGAAGAGAGGACCAGAACAGTAGTCTAATGTTATAGAAGAGAGGACCAGAACAGTAGTCTAATGTTATAGAAGAGAGGACCAGAACAGTAGTCTGTTATAGAAGAGAGGACCAGAACAGTAGTCTAATGTTATAGAAGAGAGGACCAGAACAGTAGTCTAATGTTATAGAAGAGAGGACCAGAACAGTAGTCTGTTATAGAAGAGAGGACAAGAACAGTAGTCTAATGTTATAGAAGAGAGGACCAGAACAGTAGTCTAATCTCTTATAGAAGAGAGGACCAGAACAGTAGTCTAATGTTATAGGAGAGAGGACCAGATCAGTAGTCTAATGTTATAGAAGAGGACCAGAACAGTAGTCTAATGTTATAGAAGAGAGGACCAGAACAGTAGTCTAATGTTATAGAAGAGAGGACCAGAACAGTAGTCTAATGTTATAGAAGAGAGGACCAGAACAGTAGTCTAATGTTACAGAAGAGAGGACCAGAACAGTAGTCTGTTATAGAAGAGAGACCAGAACAGTAGTCTGTTATAGAAGAGAGGACCAGAACAGTAGTCTGTTATAGAAGAGAGGACCAGAACAGTAGTCTGTTATAGAAGAGAGGACCAGAACAGTAGTCTAATGTTATAGAAGAGAGGACCAGAACAGTAGTCTGTTATAGAAGAGGACCAGAACAGTAGTCTAATGTTATAGAAGAGAGGACCAGAACAGTAGTCTAATCTCTTATAGAAGAGAGGACCAGAACAGTAGTCTAATGTTATAGGAGAGAGGACCAGAACAGTAGTCTAATGTTATAGAAGAGAGGACCAGAACAGTAGTCTAATGTTATAGAAGAGAGGACCAGAACAGTAGTCTAATGTTATAGAAGAGAGGACCAGAACAGTAGTCTAATGTTATAGAAGAGAGGACCAGAACAGTAGTCTAATGTTATAGAAGAGAGGACCAGAACAGTAGTCTGTTATAGAAGAGAGGACCAGAACAGTAGTCTGTTATAGAAGAGAGGACCAGAACAGTAGTCTAATGTTATAGAAGAGAGGACCAGAACAGTAGTCTGATGTTATAGAAGAGAGGACCAGAACAGTAGTTTAATGTTATAGAAGAGAGGACCAGAACAGTAGTCTAATGTTATAGAAGAGAGGACCAGAACAGTAGTCTGGTAGAGAAGAGAGGACCAGAACAGTAGTCTAATGTTATAGAAGAGAGGACCAGAACAGTAGTCTAATCTCTTATAGAAGAGAGGACCAGAACAGTAGTCTAATGTTATAGGAGAGAGGACCAGAACAGTAGTCTAATGTTATAGAAGAGAGGACCAGAACAGTAGTCTAATGTTATAGAAGAGGACCAGAACAGTAGTCTGTTATAGAAGAGAGGACCAGAACAGTAGTCTGTTATAGAAGAGAGGACCAGAACAGTAGTCTAATGTTATAGAAGAGAGGACCAGAACAGTAGTCTAATGTTATAGAAGAGAGGACCAGAACAGTAGTTTAATGTTATAGAAGAGAGGACCAGAACAGTAGTCTAATGTTATAGAAGAGAGGACCAGAACAGTAGTTTAATGTTATAGAAGAGAGGACCAGAACAGTAGTCTAATGTTATAGAAGAGAAGACCAGAACAGTAGTCTGTTATAGAAGAGAGGACCAGAACAATAGTCTAATGTTCTAGTAGAGGACCAGAACAGTAGTCTGTTATAGAATAGAGTACCAGAACAGTAGTCTGTTATAGAAGAGAGGACCAGAACAGTAGTCTAATGTTATAGTAGAGAGGACCAGAACAGTAGTCTGGTAGAGAAGAGAGGACCAGAACAGTAGTCTAATGTTATAGAAGAGAGGACCAGAACAGTAGTCTAATGTTATAGAAGAGAGGACCAGAACAGTAGTCTAATGTTATAGAAGAGAGGACCAGAACAGTAGTCTAATGTAGAGAGGACCAGAACAGTAGTCTGTTATAGAAGAGAGGACCAGAACAGTAGTCTAATGTTATAGAAGAGAGGACCAGAACAGTAGTCTAATCTCTTATAGAAGAGAGGACCAGAACAGTAGTCTAATGTTATAGGAGAGAGGACCAGAACAGTAGTCTAATGTTATAGAAGAGAGGACCAGAACAGTAGTCTAATGTTATAGAAGAGAGGACCAGAACAGTAGTCTAATGTTATAGAAGAGAGGACCAGAACAGTAGTCTGTTATAGAAGAGGACCAGAACAGTAGTCTAATGTTATAGAAGAGAGGACCAGAACAGTAGTCTATGTTATAGAAGAGAGGACCAGAACAGTAGTCTGTTATAGAAGAGAGGACCAGAACAGTAGTCTAATGTTATAGAAGAGAGGACCAGAACAGTAGTCTAATGTTATAGAAGAGAGGACCAGAACAGTAGTCTAATGTTATAGAAGAGAGGACCAGAACAGTAGTCTAATGTTATAGAAGAGAGGACCAGAACAGTAGTCTAATGTTATAGAAGAGAGGACCAGAACAGTAGTCTGTTATAGAAGAGAGGACCAGAACAGTAGTCTAATGTTATAGAAGAGAGGACCAGAACAGTAGTCTAATCTCTTATAGAAGAGAGGACCAGAACAGTAGTCTAATGTTATAGGAGAGAGGACCAGAACAGTAGTCTAATGTTATAGAAGAGAGGACCAGAACAGTAGTCTAATCTCTTATAGAAGAGAGGACCAGAACAGTAGTCTAATGTTATAGGAGAGAGGACCAGAACAGTAGTCTAATGTTATAGAAGAGAGGACCAGAACAGTAGTCTAATGTTATAGAAGAGAGACCAGAACAGTAGTCTGTTATAGAAGAGAGGACCAGAACAGTAGTCTGTTATAGAAGAGAGGACCAGAACAGTAGTCTAATGTTATAGAAGAGAGGACCAGAACAGTAGTCTAATGTTATAGAAGAGAGGACCAGAACAGTAGTTTAATGTTATAGAAGAGAGGACCAGAACAGTAGTCTAATGTTATAGAAGAGAGGACCAGAACAGTAGTTTAATGTTATAGAAGAGAGACCAGAACAGTAGTCTAATGTTATAGAACAGAGGACCAGAACAGTAGTCTGATGTTATAGAAGAGAGGACCAGAACAGTAGTCTAATGTTATAGAAGAGAGGACCAGAACAGTAGTCTGTTATAGAAGAGAGTACCAGAACAGTAGTCTGTTATAGAAGAGAGGACCAGAACAGTAGTCTAATGTTATAGAAGAGAGGACCAGAACAGTAGTCTGGTAGAGAAGAGAGGACCAGAACAGTAGTCTAATGTTATAGAAGAGAGGACCAGAACAGTAGTCTAATGTTATAGAAGAGAGGACCAGAACAGTAGTCTAATGTTATAGAAGAGAGGACCAGAACAGTAGTCTAATGTTATAGAAGAGAGGACCAGAACAGTAGTCTGTTATAGAAGAGAGGACCAGAACAGTAGTCTAATGTTATAGAAGAGAGGACCAGAACAGTAGTCTAATCTCTTATAGAAGAGAGGACCAGAACAGTAGTCTAATGTTATAGGAGAGAGGACCAGAACAGTAGTCTAATGTTATAGAAGAGAGGACCAGAACAGTAGTCTAATGTTATAGAAGAGAGGACCAGAACAGTAGTCTAATGTTATAGAAGAGAGGACCAGAACAGTAGTCTGTTATAGAAGAGGACCAGAACAGTAGTCTAATGTTATAGAAGAGAGACCAGAACAGTAGTCTATGTTATAGAAGAGGACCAGAACAGTAGTCTGTTATAGAAGAGAGGACCAGAACAGTAGTCTAATGTTATAGAAGAGAGGACCAGAACAGTAGTCTAATGTTATAGAAGAGAGGACCAGAACAGTAGTCTAATGTTATAGAAGAGAGGACCAGAACAGTAGTCTAATGTTATAGAAGAGAGGACCAGAACAGTAGTCTAATGTTATAGAAGAGAGGACCAGAACAGTAGTCTGTTATAGAAGAGAGGACCAGAACAGTAGTCTAATGTTATAGAAGAGAGGACCAGAACAGTAGTCTAATCTCTTATAGAAGAGAGGACCAGAACAGTAGTCTAATGTTATAGGAGAGAGGACCAGAACAGTAGTCTAATGTTATAGAAGAGAGGACCAGAACAGTAGTCTAATGTTATAGAAGAGAGGACCAGAACAGTAGTCTAATGTTATAGAAGAGAGGACCAGAACAGTAGTCTAATGTTATAGAAGAGAGGACCAGAACAGTAGTCTAATGTTATAGAAGAGAGGACCAGAACAGTAGTCTGTTATAGAAGAGAGGACCAGAACAGTAGTCTGTTATAGAAGAGAGGACCAGAACAGTAGTCTAATGTTATAGAAGAGGACCAGAACAGTAGTCTAATGGTATAGAAGAGAGGACCAGAACAGTAGTCTAATGTTATAGAAGAGAGGACCAGAACAGTAGTCTAATGTTATAGAAGAGAGGACCAGAACAGTAGTCTGTTATAGAAGAGAGGACCAGAACAGTAGTCTAATGTTATAGAAGAGAGGACCAGAACAGTAGTCTAATGTTATAGAAGAGAGGACCAGAACAGTAGTCTGTTATAGAAGAGAGGACCAGAACAGTAGTCTAATGTTATAGAAGAGAGGACCAGAACAGTAGTCTAATGTTATAGAAGAGAGGACCAGAACAGTAGTCTAATCTCTTATAGAAGAGAGGACCAGAACAGTAGTCTAATGTTATAGGAGAGAGGACCAGAACAGTAGTCTAATGTTATAGAAGAGAGGACCAGAACAGTAGTCTAATGTTATAGAAGAGAGGACCAGAACAGTAGTCTAATGTTATAGAAGAGAGGACCAGAACAGTAGTCTAATGTTATAGAAGAGAGGACCAGAACAGTAGTCTAATGTTACAGAAGAGAGGACCAGAACAGTAGTCTGTTATAGAAGAGAGGACCAGAACAGTAGTCTGTTATAGAAGAGAGGACCAGAACAGTAGTCTGTTATAGAAGAGAGGACCAGAACAGTAGTCTGTTATAGAAGAGAGGACCAGAACAGTAGTCTAATGTTATAGAAGAGAGGACCAGAACAGTAGTCTGTTATAGAAGAGAGGACCAGAACAGTAGTCTAATGTTATAGAAGAGAGGACCAGAACAGTAGTCTAATCTCTTATAGAAGAGAGGACCAGAACAGTAGTCTAATGTTATAGGAGAGAGGACCAGAACAGTAGTCTAATGTTATAGAAGAGAGGACCAGAACAGTAGTCTAATGTTATAGAAGAGAGGACCAGAACAGTAGTCTAATGTTATAGGAGAGAGGACCAGAACAGTAGTCTAATGTTATAGAAGAGAGGACCAGAACAGTAGTCTAATGTTATAGAAGAGAGGACCAGAACAGTAGTCTAATGTTATAGAAGAGAGGACCAGAACAGTAGTCTAATGTTATAGAAGAGAGGACCAGAACAGTAGTCTAATGTTACAGAAGAGAGGACCAGAACAGTAGTCTGTTATAGAAGAGAGGACCAGAACAGTAGTCTGTTATAGAAGAGAGGACCAGAACAGTAGTCTGTTATAGAAGAGAGGACCAGAACAGTAGTCTGTTATAGAAGAGAGGACCAGAACAGTAGTCTAATGTTATAGAAGAGAGGACCAGAACAGTAGTCTGTTATAGAAGAGAGGACCAGAACAGTAGTCTAATGTTATAGAAGAGAGGACCAGAACAGTAGTCTAATCTCTTATAGAAGAGAGGACCAGAACAGTAGTCTAATGTTATAGGAGAGAGGACCAGAACAGTAGTCTAATGTTATAGAAGAGAGGACCAGAACAGTAGTCTAATGTTATAGAAGAGAGGACCAGAACAGTAGTCTAATGTTATAGAAGAGAGGACCAGAACAGTAGTCTAATGTTATAGAAGAGAGGACCAGAACAGTAGTCTGTTATAGAAGAGAGGACCAGAACAGTAGTCTGTTATAGAAGAGAGGACCAGAACAGTAGTCTAATGTTATAGAAGAGAGGACCAGAACAGTAGTCTAATGTTATAGAAGAGAGGACCAGAACAGTAGTCTAATGTTATAGAAGAGAGGACCAGAACAGTAGTCTGTTATAGAAGAGAGGACTAGAACAGTAGTCTGTTATAGAAGAGAGGAACAGAACACTAGTCTAATGTTATAGAAGAGAGGACCAGAACAGTAGTCTATGTTATAGAAGAGAGGACCAGAACAGTAGTTTAATGTTATAGAAGAGAGGACCAGAACAGTAGTCTAATGTTATAGAAGAGAGGACCAGAACAGTAGTCTGATGTTATAGAAGAGAGGACCAGAACAGTAGTTTAATGTTATAGAAGAGAGGACCAGAACAGTAGTCTAATGTTATAGAAGAGAGGACCAGAACAGTAGTCTGGTAGAGAAGAGAGGACCAGAACAGTAGTCTAATGTTATAGAAGAGAGGACCAGAACAGTAGTCTAATCTCTTATAGAAGAGAGGACCAGAACAGTAGTCTAATGTTATAGGAGAGAGGACCAGAACAGTAGTCTAATGTTATAGAAGAGAGGACCAGAACAGTAGTCTAATGTTATAGAAGAGAGGACCAGAACAGTAGTCTGTTATAGAAGAGAGGACCAGAACAGTAGTCTGTTATAGAAGAGAGGACCAGAACAGTAGTCTAATGTTATAGAAGAGAGGACCAGAACAGTAGTCTAATGTTATAGAAGAGAGGACCAGAACAGTAGTTTAATGTTATAGAAGAGAGGACCAGAACAGTAGTCTAATGTTATAGAAGAGAGGACCAGAACAGTAGTTTAATGTTATAGAAGAGAGGACCAGAACAGTAGTCTAATGTTATAGAACAGAGGACCAGAACAGTAGTCTGATGTTATAGAAGAGAGGACCAGAACAGTAGTCTAATGTTATAGAAGAGAGGACCAGAACAGTAGTCTGTTATAGAAGAGAGTACCAGAACAGTAGTCTGTTATAGAAGAGAGGACCAGAACAGTAGTCTAATGTTATAGAAGAGAGGACCAGAACAGTAGTCTGGTAGAGAAGAGAGGACCAGAACAGTAGTCTAATGTTATAGAAGAGAGGACCAGAACAGTAGTCTAATGTTATAGAAGAGAGGACCAGAACAGTAGTCTAATGTTATAGAAGAGAGGACCAGAACAGTAGTCTAATGTTATAGAAGAGAGGACCAGAACAGTAGTCTGTTATAGAAGAGAGGACCAGAACAGTAGTCTAATGTTATAGAAGAGAGGACCAGAACAGTAGTCTAATCTCTTATAGAAGAGAGGACCAGAACAGTAGTCTAATGTTATAGGAGAGAGGACCAGAACAGTAGTCTAATGTTATAGAAGAGAGGACCAGAACAGTAGTCTAATGTTATAGAAGAGAGGACCAGAACAGTAGTCTAATGTTATAGAAGAGAGGACCAGAACAGTAGTCTGTTATAGAAGAGGACCAGAACAGTAGTCTAATGTTATAGAAGAGAGGACCAGAACAGTAGTCTATGTTATAGAAGAGAGGACCAGAACAGTAGTCTGTTATAGAAGAGAGGACCAGAACAGTAGTCTAATGTTATAGAAGAGAGGACCAGAACAGTAGTCTAATGTTATAGAAGAGAGGACCAGAACAGTAGTCTAATGTTATAGAAGAGAGGACCAGAACAGTAGTCTAATGTTATAGAAGAGAGGACCAGAACAGTAGTCTAATGTTATAGAAGAGAGGACCAGAACAGTAGTCTGTTATAGAAGAGGACCAGAACAGTAGTCTAATGTTATAGAAGAGAGGACCAGAACAGTAGTCTAATGTTATAGAAGAGAGGACCAGAACAGTAGTCTGTTATAGAAGAGAGGACCAGAACAGTAGTCTAATGTTATAGAAGAGAGGACCAGAACAGTAGTCTAATCTCTTATAGAAGAGAGGACCAGAACAGTAGTCTAATGTTATAGGAGAGAGGACCAGAACAGTAGTCTAATGTTATAGAAGAGAGGACCAGAACAGTAGTCTAATCTCTTATAGAAGAGAGGACCAGAACAGTAGTCTAATGTTATAGGAGAGAGGACCAGAACAGTAGTCTAATGTTATAGAAGAGAGGACCAGAACAGTAGTCTAATGTTATAGAAGAGAGGACCAGAACAGTAGTCTGTTATAGAAGAGAGGACCAGAACAGTAGTCTGTTATAGAAGAGAGGACCAGAACAGTAGTCTAATGTTATAGAAGAGAGGACCAGAACAGTAGTCTAATGTTATAGAAGAGAGGACCAGAACAGTAGTTTAATGTTATAGAAGAGAGGACCAGAACAGTAGTCTAATGTTATAGAAGAGAGGACCAGAACAGTAGTTTAATGTTATAGAAGAGAGGACCAGAACAGTAGTCTAATGTTATAGAACAGAGGACCAGAACAGTAGTCTGATGTTATAGAAGAGAGGACCAGAACAGTAGTCTAATGTTATAGAAGAGAGGACCAGAACAGTAGTCTGTTATAGAAGAGAGTACCAGAACAGTAGTCTGTTATAGAAGAGAGGACCAGAACAGTAGTCTAATGTTATAGAAGAGAGGACCAGAACAGTAGTCTGGTAGAGAAGAGAGGACCAGAACAGTAGTCTAATGTTATAGAAGAGAGGACCAGAACAGTAGTCTAATGTTATAGAAGAGAGGACCAGAACAGTAGTCTAATGTTATAGAAGAGAGGACCAGAACAGTAGTCTAATGTTATAGAAGAGAGGACCAGAACAGTAGTCTGTTATAGAAGAGAGGACCAGAACAGTAGTCTAATGTTATAGAAGAGAGGACCAGAACAGTAGTCTAATCTCTTATAGAAGAGAGGACCAGAACAGTAGTCTAATGTTATAGGAGAGAGGACCAGAACAGTAGTCTAATGTTATAGAAGAGAGGACCAGAACAGTAGTCTAATGTTATAGAAGAGAGGACCAGAACAGTAGTCTAATGTTATAGAAGAGAGGACCAGAACAGTAGTCTGTTATAGAAGAGGACCAGAACAGTAGTCTAATGTTATAGAAGAGAGGACCAGAACAGTAGTCTATGTTATAGAAGAGAGGACCAGAACAGTAGTCTGTTATAGAAGAGAGGACCAGAACAGTAGTCTAATGTTATAGAAGAGAGGACCAGAACAGTAGTCTAATGTTATAGAAGAGAGGACCAGAACAGTAGTCTAATGTTATAGAAGAGAGGACCAGAACAGTAGTCTAATGTTATAGAAGAGAGGACCAGAACAGTAGTCTAATGTTATAGAAGAGAGGACCAGAACAGTAGTCTGTTATAGAAGAGAGGACCAGAACAGTAGTCTAATGTTATAGAAGAGAGGACCAGAACAGTAGTCTAATCTCTTATAGAAGAGAGGACCAGAACAGTAGTCTAATGTTATAGGAGAGAGGACCAGAACAGTAGTCTAATGTTATAGAAGAGAGGACCAGAACAGTAGTCTAATGTTATAGAAGAGAGGACCAGAACAGTAGTCTAATGTTATAGAAGAGAGGACCAGAACAGTAGTCTAATGTTATAGAAGAGAGGACCAGAACAGTAGTCTAATGTTATAGAAGAGAGGACCAGAACAGTAGTCTGTTATAGAAGAGAGGACCAGAACAGTAGTCTGTTATAGAAGAGAGGACCAGAACAGTAGTCTAATGTTATAGAAGAGAGGACCAGAACAGTAGTCTAATGTTATAGAAGAGAGGACCAGAACAGTAGTCTAATGTTATAGAAGAGAGGACCAGAACAGTAGTCTAATGTTATAGAAGAGAGGACCAGAACAGTAGTCTGTTATAGAAGAGAGACCAGAACAGTAGTCTAATGTTATAGAAGAGAGGACCAGAACAGTAGTCTAATGTTATAGAAGAGAGGACCAGAACAGTAGTCTGTTATAGAAGAGAGGACCAGAACAGTAGTCTAATGTTATAGAAGAGAGGACCAGAACAGTAGTCTAATGTTATAGAAGAGAGGACCAGAACAGTAGTCTAATCTCTTATAGAAGAGAGGACCAGAACAGTAGTCTAATGTTATAGGAGAGAGGACCAGAACAGTAGTCTAATGTTATAGAAGAGAGGACCAGAACAGTAGTCTAATGTTATAGAAGAGAGGACCAGAACAGTAGTCTAATGTTATAGAAGAGAGGACCAGAACAGTAGTCTAATGTTATAGAAGAGAGGACCAGAACAGTAGTCTAATGTTACAGAAGAGAGGACCAGAACAGTAGTCTGTTATAGAAGAGAGGACCAGAACAGTAGTCTGTTATAGAAGAGAGGACCAGAACAGTAGTCTGTTATAGAAGAGAGGACCAGAACAGTAGTCTGTTATAGAAGAGAGGACCAGAACAGTAGTCTAATGTTATAGAAGAGCGGACCAGAACAGTAGTCTGTTATAGAAGAGAGGACCAGAACAGTAGTCTAATGTTATAGAAGAGAGGACCAGAACAGTAGTCTAATGTTATAGAAGAGAGGACCAGAACAGTAGTCTAATGTTATAGAAGAGAGGACCAGAACAGTAGTCTGTTATAGAAGAGAGGACCAGAACAGTAGTCTAATGTTATAGAAGAGAGGACCAGAACAGTAGTCTAATGTTATAGAAGAGAGGACCAGAACAGTAGTCTGTTATAGAAGAGAGGACCAGAACAGTAGTCTAATGTTATAGAAGAGAGGACCAGAACAGTAGTCTAATGTTATAGAAGAGAGGACCAGAACAGTAGTCTAATCTCTTATAGAAGAGAGGACCAGAACAGTAGTCTAATGTTATAGGAGAGAGGACCAGAACAGTAGTCTAATGTTATAGAAGAGAGGACCAGAACAGTAGTCTAATGTTATAGAAGAGAGGACCAGAACAGTAGTCTAATGTTATAGAAGAGAGGACCAGAACAGTAGTCTAATGTTATAGAAGAGAGGACCAGAACAGTAGTCTAATGTTACAGAAGAGAGGACCAGAACAGTAGTCTGTTATAGAAGAGAGGACCAGAACAGTAGTCTGTTATAGAAGAGAGGACCAGAACAGTAGTCTGTTATAGAAGAGAGGACCAGAACAGTAGTCTGTTATAGAAGAGAGGACCAGAACAGTAGTCTAATGTTATAGAAGAGAGGACCAGAACAGTAGTCTGTTATAGAAGAGAGGACCAGAACAGTAGTCTAATGTTATAGAAGAGAGGACCAGAACAGTAGTCTAATCTCTTATAGAAGAGAGGACCAGAACAGTAGTCTAATGTTATAGGAGAGAGGACCAGAACAGTAGTCTAATGTTATAGAAGAGAGGACCAGAACAGTAGTCTAATGTTATAGAAGAGAGGACCAGAACAGTAGTCTAATGTTATAGGAGAGAGGACCAGAACAGTAGTCTAATGTTATAGAAGAGAGGACCAGAACAGTAGTCTAATGTTATAGAAGAGAGGACCAGAACAGTAGTCTAATGTTATAGAAGAGAGGACCAGAACAGTAGTCTAATGTTATAGAAGAGAGGACCAGAACAGTAGTCTAATGTTATAGAAGAGGACCAGAACAGTAGTCTGTTATAGAAGAGAGGACCAGAACAGTAGTCTGTTATAGAAGAGAGGACCAGAACAGTAGTCTGTTATAGAAGAGAGGACCAGAACAGTAGTCTGTTATAGAAGAGAGGACCAGAACAGTAGTCTAATGTTATAGAAGAGAGGACCAGAACAGTAGTCTGTTATAGAAGAGAGGACCAGAACAGTAGTCTAATGTTATAGAAGAGAGGACCAGAACAGTAGTCTAATCTCTTATAGAAGAGAGGACCAGAACAGTAGTCTAATGTTATAGGAGAGAGGACCAGAACAGTAGTCTAATGTTATAGAAGAGAGGACCAGAACAGTAGTCTAATGTTATAGAAGAGAGGACCAGAACAGTAGTCTAATGTTATAGAAGAGAGGACCAGAACAGTAGTCTAATGTTATAGAAGAGAGGACCAGAACAGTAGTCTAATGTTATAGAAGAGAGGACCAGAACAGTAGTCTGTTATAGAAGAGAGGACCAGAACAGTAGTCTGTTATAGAAGAGAGGACCAGAACAGTAGTCTAATGTTATAGAAGAGAGGACCAGAACAGTAGTCTAATGTTATAGAAGAGAGGACCAGAACAGTAGTCTAATGTTATAGAAGAGAGGACCAGAACAGTAGTCTGTTATAGAAGAGAGGACTAGAACAGTAGTCTGTTATAGAAGAGAGGAACAGAACACTAGTCTAATGTTATAGAAGAGAGGACCAGAACAGTAGTCTATGTTATAGAAGAGAGGACCAGAACAGTAGTTTAATGTTATAGAAGAGAGGACCAGAACAGTAGTCTAATGTTATAGAAGAGAGGACCAGAACAGTAGTCTAATGTTATAGAAGAGAGGACCAGAACAGTAGTCTAATGTTATAGAAGAGAGGACCAGAACAGTAGTCTAATGTTATAGAAGAGAGGACCAGAACAGTAGTCTAATGTTATAGAAGAGAGGACCAGAACAGTAGTCTAATGTTATAGAAGAGAGGACCAGAACAGTAGTCTAATGTTATAGAAGAGAGGACCAGAACAGTAGTCTGTTATAGAAGAGAGGACCAGAACAGTAGTCTAATGTTATAGAAGAGAGGACCAGAACAGTAGTCTAATCTCTTATAGAAGAGAGGACCAGAACAGTAGTCTAATGTTATAGGAGAGAGGACCAGAACAGTAGTCTAATGTTATAGAAGAGAGGACCAGAACAGTAGTCTAATGTTATAGAAGAGAGGACCAGAACAGTAGTCTAATGTTATAGAAGAGAGGACCAGAACAGTAGTCTAATGTTATAGAAGAGAGGACCAGAACAGTAGTCTAATGTTATAGAAGAGAGGACCAGAACAGTAGTCTGTTATAGAAGAGAGGACCAGAACAGTAGTCTGTTATAGAAGAGAGGACCAGAACAGTAGTCTAATGTTATAGAAGAGAGGACCAGAACAGTAGTCTGATGTTATAGAAGAGAGGATCAGAACAGTAGTCTGATGTTATAGAAGAGAGGACCAGAACAGTAGTCTAATGTTATAGAAGAGAGGACCAGAACAGTAGTCTATGTTATAGAAGAGAGGACCAGAACAGTAGTCTGTTATAGAAGAGAGGACCAGAACAGTAGTCTAATGTTATAGAAGAGAGTACCAGAACAGTAGTCTAATGTTATAGAAGAGAGGACCAGAACAGTAGTCTAATGTTATAGAAGAGAGGACCAGAACAGTAGTCTAATGTTATAGAAGAGAGGACCAGAACAGTAGTCTAATGTTATAGAAGAGAGGACCAGAACAGTAGTCTGTTATAGAAGAGAGGACCAGAACAGTAGTCTAATGTTATAGAAGAGAGGACCAGAACAGTAGTCTAATGTTATAGAAGAGAGGACCAGAACAGTAGTCTGTTATAGAAGAGAGGACCAGAACAGTAGTCTAATGTTATAGAAGAGAGGACCAGAACAGTAGTCTAATCTCTTATAGAAGAGAGGACCAGAACAGTAGTCTAATGTTATAGGAGAGAGGACCAGAACAGTAGTCTAATGTTATAGAAGAGAGGACCAGAACAGTAGTCTAATGTTATAGAAGAGAGGACCAGAACAGTAGTCTAATGTTATAGAAGAGAGGACCAGAACAGTAGTCTAATGTTATAGAAGAGAGGACCAGAACAGTAGTCTAATGTTACAGAAGAGAGGACCAGAACAGTAGTCTGTTATAGAAGAGAGGACCAGAACAGTAGTCTGTTATAGAAGAGAGGACCAGAACAGTAGTCTGTTATAGAAGAGAGGACCAGAACAGTAGTCTGTTATAGAAGAGAGGACCAGAACAGTAGTCTAATGTTATAGAAGAGAGGACCAGAACAGTAGTCTGTTATAGAAGAGAGGACCAGAACAGTAGTCTAATGTTATAGAAGAGAGGACCAGAACAGTAGTCTAATCTCTTATAGAAGAGAGGACCAGAACAGTAGTCTAATGTTATAGGAGAGAGGACCAGAACAGTAGTCTAATGTTATAGAAGAGAGGACCAGAACAGTAGTCTAATGTTATAGAAGAGAGGACCGGAACAGTAGTCTAATGTTATAGAAGAGAGGACCAGAACAGTAGTCTAATGTTATAGAAGAGAGGACCAGAACAGTAGTCTAATGTTATAGAAGAGAGGACCAGAACAGTAGTCTAATGTTATAGAAGAGAGGACCAGAACAGTAGTCTGTTATAGAAGAGAGGACCAGAACAGTAGTCTGTTATAGAAGAGAGGACCAGAACAGTAGTCTAATGTTATAGAAGAGAGGACCAGAACAGTAGTCTGATGTTATAGAAGAGAGGACCAGAACAGTAGTTTAATGTTATAGAAGAGAGGACCAGAACAGTAGTCTAATGTTATAGAAGAGAGGACCAGAACAGTAGTCTGGTAGAGAAGAGAGGACCAGAACAGTAGTCTAATGTTATAGAAGAGAGGACCAGAACAGTAGTCTAATCTCTTATAGAAGAGAGGACCAGAACAGTAGTCTAATGTTATAGGAGAGAGGACCAGAACAGTAGTCTAATGTTATAGAAGAGAGGACCAGAACAGTAGTCTAATGTTATAGAAGAGAGGACCAGAACAGTAGTCTAATGTTATAGAAGAGAGGACCAGAACAGTAGTCTAATGTTATAGAAGAGAGGACCAGAACAGTAGTCTAATGTTATAGAAGAGAGGACCAGAACAGTAGTCTAATGTTATAGAAGAGAGGACCAGAACAGTAGTATGTTATAGAAGAGAGGACCAGAACAGTAGTCTGTTATAGAAGAGAGGACCAGAACAGTAGTCTAATGTTATAGAAGAGAGGACCAGAACAGTAGTCTAATGTTATAGAAGAGAGGACCAGAACAGTAGTTTAATGTTATAGAAGAGAGGACCAGAACAGTAGTCTAATGTTATAGAAGAGAGGACCAGAACAGTAGTTTAATGTTATAGAAGAGAGGACCAGAACAGTAGTCTAATGTTATAGAAGAGAGGACCAGAACAGTAGTCTGATGTTATAGAAGAGAGGACCAGAACAGTAGTCTAATGTTATAGAAGAGAGGACCAGAACAGTAGTCTGTTATAGAAGAGAGGACCAGAACAGTAGTCTGTTATAGAAGAGAGGACCAGAACAGTAGTCTAATGTTATAGAAGAGAGGACCAGAACAGTAGTCTGATGTTATAGAAGAGAGGACCAGAACAGTAGTTTAATGTTATAGAAGAGAGGACCAGAACAGTAGTCTAATGTTATAGAAGAGAGGACCAGAACAGTAGTCTGGTAGAGAAGAGAGGACCAGAACAGTAGTCTAATGTTATAGAAGAGAGGACCAGAACAGTAGTCTAATCTCTTATAGAAGAGAGGACCAGAACAGTAGTCTAATGTTATAGGAGAGAGGACCAGAACAGTAGTCTAATGTTATAGAAGAGAGGACCAGAACAGTAGTCTAATGTTATAGAAGAGAGGACCAGAACAGTAGTCTAATGTTATAGAAGAGAGGACCAGAACAGTAGTCTAATGTTATAGAAGAGAGGACCAGAACAGTAGTCTAATGTTATAGAAGAGAGGACCAGAACAGTAGTCTAATGTTATAGAAGAGAGGACCAGAACAGTAGTCTGTTATAGAAGAGAGGACCAGAACAGTAGTCTGTTATAGAAGAGAGGACCAGAACAGTAGTCTAATGTTATAGAAGAGAGGACCAGAACAGTAGTCTAATGTTATAGAAGAGAGGACCAGAACAGTAGTTTAATGTTATAGAAGAGAGGACCAGAACAGTAGTCTAATGTTATAGAAGAGAGGACCAGAACAGTAGTTTAATGTTATAGAAGAGAGGACCAGAACAGTAGTCTAATGTTATAGAAGAGAGGACCAGAACAGTAGTCTGATGTTATAGAAGAGAGGACCAGAACAGTAGTCTAATGTTATAGAAGAGAGGACCAGAACAGTAGTCTGTTATAGAAGAGAGGACCAGAACAGTAGTCTGTTATAGAAGAGAGGACCAGAACAGTAGTCTAATGTTATAGAAGAGAGGACCAGAACAGTAGTCTGGTAGAGAAGAGAGGACCAGAACAGTAGTCTAATGTTATAGAAGAGAGGACCAGAACAGTAGTCTAATGTTATAGAAGAGAGGACCAGAACAGTAGTCTAATGTTATAGAAGAGAGGACCAGAACAGTAGTCTAACGGACTTCAAAATGTCACGTCAAGGGAACTGTACTGTTCATAGCATTTAAATGTAAGTAACTTAACTGAAATCTGGACAA
>NW_025746995.1:0-5000 GCF_021184085.1 Oncorhynchus gorbuscha
ACAAACATGACAACTCTTCCTGGGGTTTATTATGGATCCCCATTAGTTCCTGCAAAGGCAGCAGCTACTCTTACAAGGGTTTATTATGGATCCGCATTGCCAAGGCAACAACTACTCTTCCTGGGGTTTATTATGGATCCCCATTAGTTCCTGCCACAGCAGCAGCTACTCTTCCTGGGGTTTATTATGGATCCCCATTAGTTCCTGCCAAGACAGCAGCTACACTTCCTGGGGTTTATTATGGATCCCCATTAGTTCCTGCCAAGGCAGCAGATACTCTTCCTGGGGTTTATTATGGATACCCATTAGTTCCTGCCACAGCAGCAGCTACTCTTCCTGGGGTCCAAACACACCTGGATAGTAGGATAGAACTCTGCAGGCTATCTCTGCAGTAGATTGCAACTCCGCCCCCTTTGGCAGTTCAATCTTGTCGGAAAATGTTGTAGTTAGAGATGGAAAGTTCAGGATTTTGGGTGGCCTTCCTAAGCCAGGATTTAGACACGTCTAGGACATCAGGGTTGACGGAATGTGCTAAAGCAGTGAATAAAACAAACTTAGGGAGGAGGCTTCTAATGTTAACATGCATGAAACCAAGGCTTTTACGGTTACAGAAGTCAACAAATGAGAGTGCCTGGGGAGTGGGAGTGTTGCTGAGGGCTACAGGGCCTGGGTTAACCTCTACATCACCAGAGGAACATAGGAGGAGTAGGATAAGGGTACGCCTAAAGGCTATAAGAACTACTAGTGCGTTGGGGACAGAGAATAAAAGGAGCAGATTTCTGGGTGCGGAAGAACAGATTCAAGGCTAATGTACAGACAAGGGTATGGTAGGTCGTGAGTAGAGTGGAGCTAAACCTAGGCATTGAGTGACGATGAGAAAGAGTTTGTCTCTAGAGGCACCAGTTAAGCCAGGTGAAGTCACCGCATGTGTGGGGGTAGAACAAAAGGGCTATCTAAGGCATATTTGGCAGGGATGGGGGCTCTACGGTCAAATAAGACAATAATCACTAACCAAAACAGCAATAGACAAGGCATAATGACATTAGGGAGAGGCATGTGATCACATGGTCCAGTGAGTAGGTGAGTCAGGGAGCCGATTCAGTAGTCGCTTCTACGCTGCTACGCTACTACGCTGCTACGCTACTACGCTGCTACGCTGCTACGCTGCTACGCTAGGCGAGCTGGAGACACGACGATTCAGTAGTCGCTGCTATGCTACTACGCTGCTACGCTACTACGCTGCTACGCTACTACGCTGCTACGCTAGGCGAGCTGGAGACACGACAATTCAGTAGTCGCTGCTACGCTACTACGCTGCTACGCTACTACGCTGCTACGCTAGGCGAGCTGGAGACACGACGATTCAGACAGCTAGCGGGCCGGAACTAGCAGATGGGCCTCCGGGGACGTCGCTACGGAAGAGCCTGTTGAAACCACCTCGGACGGTTACGTCAGCAGGCCAGTCGTGATGGATTGGCGGGGCTTTGTGTCGGCAGTAAAGGGTTCAGGCCAATTGGCAAAACATTTACATTTAAGTCATTTAGCAGACGCTCTTATCCAGAGCGACTTACAAATTGGTGCATTCACCTTATGACATCCAGTGGGACAGTCACTTAACAATAGTGCATCTAAAACTTAGGGGGGGTGGGGTGAGAGGGATTACTTAACCTATCCTAGGTATTCCTTAAAGAGGTGGGGTTTCAGGTGTCTCCGGAAGGTGGTGATTGACTCCGCTGTCCTGGCGTCGTGAGGAGTTTGTTCCACCATTGGGGGCCAGGGCAGCGAACAGTTTTGACTGGGCTGAGCGGGAGCTGTACTTCCTCAGTGGTAGGGAGGCGAGCAGGCCAGAGGTGGATGAACGCAGTGCCCTTGTTTGGGTGTAGGGCCTGATCAGAGCCTGGAGGTACTGAGGTGCCGTTCCCCTCACAGCTCCGTAGGCAAGCACCATGGTCTTGTAGCGGATGCGAGCTTCAACTGGAAGCCAGTGGAGAGAACGGAGGAGCGGGGTGACGTGAGAGAACTTGGGAAGGTTGAACACCAGACGGGCTGCGGCGTTCTGGATGAGTTGAAGGGGTTTAATGGCACAAAAAGAGGTATTGTAGCCCAAGAATTGGCTGGTGGACCTTTCCATGTGTCAACATTCTGGTAGGTTGACTAAGACACTCATATGACGCCTCTACAGCCAGGGATAATCTAATCCATACATTACATTCATCTATATTCCTACATCCCAGCCAGGTGCCTCTACAGCCAGGGATAATCTAATCCATACATTACATTAATCTATATTCCTACATCCCAGCCAGGTGCCTCTACAGCCAGGGATAATCTAATCCATACATTACATTAATCTATATTCCTACATCCCAGCCAGGTGCCTCTACAGCCAGGGATAATCTAATCCATACATTACATTAATCTATATTCCTACATCCCAGCCAGGTGCCTCTACAGCCAGGGATAATCTAATCCATACATTACATTAATCTATATTCCTACATCCCAGCCAGGTGCCTCTACAGCCAGGGATAATCTAATCCATACATTACATTAATCTATATTCCTACATCCCAGCCAGGTGCCTCTACAGCCAGGGATAATCTAATCCATACATTACATTAATCTATATTCCTACATCCCAGCCAGGTGCCTCTACAGCCAGGGATAATCTAATCCATACATTACATTAATCTATATTCCTACATCCCAGCAAGGTGCCTCTACAGCCAGGGATAATCTAATCCATACATTACATTAATCTATATTCCTACATCCCAGCCAGGTGCCTCTACAGCCAGGGATAATCTAATCCATACATTACATTAATCTATATTCCTACATCCCAGCAAGGTGCCTCTACAGCCAGGGATAATCTAATCCATACATTACATTAATCTATATTCCTACATCCCAGCCAGGTGCCTCTACAGCCAGGGATAATCTAATCCATACATTACATTAATCTATATTCCTACATCCCAGCCAGGTGCCTCTACAGCCAGGGATAATCTAATCCATACAGGTATATGCTAGCGATCATGTTGAAGGAAGAGGCATCGTAACAGGTATATGTTAGCGATCATGTTGAAGGAAGAGGCATCGTAACAGGTATATGTTAGCGATCATCATTACATTAATCTATATTCCTACATCCCAGCCAGGTGCTTCAAAGAGACAAAGTTTGGTAATTTTCAGGGATTAACATCTACTATGAAAGTTTCTCTGATGAGATGACAAATACCAACGGCGAAAGCTAAAACCTGCAGCCTGGTGAAATTAGTTAAATCTAATTCTACCTTTTCGTTTCATCTTCAAAAATCCACATCAGGATGCAGAAGTCATGTGTACGTCCCAAATGGGACCCTATTCCCTACGTAGTGCACTACCACCCTATGGACCCTGGGCAAAGGTAGTGCACTACATAGGAATAGGGTGCCAATTAGATCCCAGGCCCATATTTTTTTTTTAATTCTTGTTGTTGTTGTCATTCATTAGCAGATGAAACTAATTCTGAATTCATACATAATCTTCTATGGTAATGGTGTGGTGTTCTTTGATCTGAGTTTGGGCTAATGTGTTAATGAATGAATCTCATCTCGCGTGTCTCTCTTCATGATTTTCCTGTGGCCAACAGCCATGTAAAGGTATGTTTACAATCATGTTGAAGGAAGAGGCATCGTAACAGGTATATGCTAGCGATCATGTTGAAGGAAGAGGCATCGTAACAGGTATATGTTAGCGATCATGTTGAAGGAAGAGGCATCGTAACAGGTATATGCTAGCGATCATGTTGAAGGAAGAGGCATCGTAACAGGTATATGCTAGCGATCATGTTGAAGGAAGAGGCATCGTAACAGGTATATGTTAGCGATCATGTTGAAGGAAGAAGCATCGTAACAGGTATATGTTAGCGATCATGTTGAAGGAAGAGGCATCGTAACAGGTATATGTTAGCGATCATGTTGAAGGAAGAGGCATCGTAACAGGTATATGCTAGCGATCATGTTGAAGGAAGAGGCATCGTAACAGGTATATGCTAGCGATCATGTTGAAGGAAGAGGCATCGTAACAGGTATATGTTAGCGATCATGTTGAAGGAAGAGGCATCGTAACAGGTATATGTTAGCGATCATGTTGAAGGAAGAGGCATCGTAACAGGTATATGTTAGCGATCATGTTGAAGGAAGAAGCATCGTAACAGGTATATGTTAGCGATCATGTTGAAGGAAGAAGCATCGTAACAGGTATATGTTAGCGATCATGTTGAAGGAAGAGGCATCGTAACAGGTATATGTTAGCGATCATGTTGAAGGAAGAGGCATCGTAACAGGTATATGTTAGCGATCATGTTGAAGGAAGAGGCATCGTAACAGGTATATGCTAGCGATCATGTTGAAGGAAGAGGCATCGTAACAGGTATATGTTAGCGATCATGTTGAAGGAAGAGGCATCGTAACAGGTATATGTTAGCGATCATGTTGAAGGAAGAGGCATCGTAACAGGTATATGTTAGCGATCATGTTGAAGGAAGAGGCATCGTAACAGGTATATGTTAGCGATCATCATTACATTAATCTATATTCCTACATCCCAGCCAGGTGCTTCAAAGAGACAAAGTTTGGTAATTTTCAGGGATTAACATCTACTATGAAAGTTTCTCTGATGAGATGACAAATACCAACGGCGAAAGCTAAAACCTGCAGCCTGGTGAAATTAGTTAAATCTAATTCTACCTTTTCGTTTCATCTTCAAAAATCCACATCAGGATGCAGAAGTCATGTGTACGTCCCAAATGGGACCCTATTCCCTACGTAGTGCACTACCACCCTATGGACCCTGGGCAAAGGTAGTGCACTACATAGGGAATAGGGTGCCAATTAGGTCCCAGGCCCATATTTTTTTTTAATTCTTGTTGTTGTTGTCATTCATTAGCAGATGAAACTAATTCTGAATTCATACATAATCTTCTATGGTAATGGTGTGGTGTTCTTTGATCTGAG